>NW_024379814.1:0-25000 GCF_016835505.1 Polypterus senegalus
TTTGCACCCACATGCAATACAAAATGCTGCTTTTACCATTTCAAGCTCTCCAGAGTCTTGCTCTTCCTTACCTCACTGATCTCCTCCAGACTTGCACTCCCTCTTGCTCCCTCAGATCCTCATCTACAGCTCTGAGTTTCTATACCACACATCAAACTCTGTTCAGTGGGAGTTCGAGCATCCTTTCACAGTGCCCCTCAACTCCGGAATTCTCTTCCCTCTCACATCCGCCAGCTGGACTCAATAACAGAGTTTAAGACTGTTCTCAAAATACAGGGTGAGTCAAAATGATGTTAACACTAATGGTACTGCTATGTATATCTCTCTATTATAAAAGAAAATCTTGAGACAAGACTATTGCCAAGAGATTTTTTTCAAATCCCGCCCTCCTCTTGACCACACCCACAGTCCTCTCGCCTCTCATTTGTGTGAATGCTTTTGTCAGACACAGTACCTGTCCTCTCAGCTCACATTTTTATGTTTTCCTCACTTTAAGTTTCCAATAAAAGAAGACTTATTATGTCCAAATCTTATTGAAGAATTTTATCTCGAAAGGTTATCAAAAGAAGAAATGAGTACACGGGCAATCCTAGCAGCGAGAAACGATGAAGTCAAATGAATTAACATGAAAATTGTTGATCGGTTACACGGAAAATTGGTTAAATGCATATCAATAGACTATGCTGAAAAAGTTCATGATGGTGCGGAAGATGCGGAAGATGAAAACATCAACTTACAATATTGTGAAGAATATCTACAACCGTTAACATCATTCAGTCTTCCACCAGCTGAATTACTGTTGAAAGAAGGATGTATCGTAATGTTATTGCGTAATTTATGTCTGAGTGACGGGCTATGCAATAGGACAAGATTAGTTGTATTGAAAGTTGGTCAAACAATTCTAACGTGAAAAACTTTAACAGGCAACAAGAAAGGTAATGTAGGATAACATTAGACACCAATGGAGATCTTGATATGCCATTTGTATTAAAACGTTAACAGTTTCTCGTTAGAATAGCTTTTGCTATGGCAATTAACAAATCACAGGGGCAAACATTCGAAAAAGTCAGTTTATTTATTTGAGAGAAAAAAACAATATCAACTCACAGGCAGTTATATGTTGCATTGTCACGATGTAACTCCAAACCCAGAATCAAAATTCAATGCGATATTGACGAAAAGTTAATTCCAAATATTGTTTTTACTGAAGTTTTACAGTAAAAGTGTAAGTATGAAACGTATTTGCGTGTTAATTTCAAAGCCAAACAGAACAAAAATGTATACCTCTAACGCAACATGAAACATAATTTTCTTTCAATTTATTATGTTTTACTATTTTTTACTATGGTTAGATACTCGCTGTAATGTAAAATAGTTCTATTATGCATATGTAACAATTCCCATTAAAATAACAATCTGTTTAAATTGTACATCCGTTTCCCCGAATGCGAGCGGCAGATCCGCAAATTGGCTAGCTCATAGCGCCCGTCCAGGGGTTTGGCGAGCGAAGAGAGCAGGAGGCAGAGACCCCTAGTACTTATATACATTTTTTGTGGACAATTTATGTGCCACATATGGTACATGTGTTGAACATGATGGCGATATAGCTCCCTAGTTGGAATAAGTTCTTTTGTAATTGCGGCATTTTAAGTAACCGAAAATGATATAGATATGATATTAAAAGGTGATATCCCTCCCATAGTGATACAGCAGTAAAAATCACATAAGAGAAAATAACTTAGCTTTCTTTACTGACGATTTACGAGGCATAACAAACGGAGGAAGCCATAGCATAATACCAAGGTGGGATCCTGATGTATACCGTTTGCCATTTTCCATCGCTCCGCTGAAAGGATTTTCAGGACGGATGACATAATCTTTCATCCGTCCATCGGCTTCAAAGTATTTGGCTGCTGTCCAAGCCTTTTATACTGGTTCCTCCACGTGTAGGCCCTTACTTAGGTTCCAAACAAGGAAAGGAAAGGATTCAATTTCATCTCTAACATACAGAAATAGTACAATGCCTATTTTCGCAGTTGTCCCCTTCTCTCTCCAAATGCTAGACTAGCAGTTTGTAAATGCTGATAGCCCATGTGTACTAACTTTGGCCTGGCCTGTACATGTGAGTGGATTTATAAAATAATTTTTGTACAGAGCACAGTGACATTAAACTTACATTCTTATTACAAATGACGAACAGGTTGAAACATTCCTGTAAATCATCTTGCACATATGAAGTATATTTTGTAAATAAATTGTTTCCGCCATTTAAATGTTAACATAATTTTGACTCACCCTATATATCTTTTCTTCTGCTGGCATACCAACTATGATTTTACCACTGTTACCGTCTTAACAGTATCATAGGCCCCCCCTGGGCAGAATAGTGGGCCCCTGTTTTGACATACATAGCCATCAAGAATATCGTGGGGCCCTATGCTCCTGTGGCCCCTGCCCAGTGCCTTTTGTGCCCATACGTTAAGATGGGCCTGGTATAGCCAACTTTCTTTGATGTTTGAAACTACTTTTGTACCCTTATTTCTATTTGATTTTATTATTCTATTTGTGTTTTATCTTTATTACTGTTGTTTAATTCTTTGTAAATTGACCTTGAGTGCTAAGAAAGTATAGTAAATAAAATGTCTTATTATTGTTATTATTATTACACTGCAATGTTACTCGATAATGTTAACCTCTTTTGTAAGTCACTTTGGATAAAAAGGTCTTCTAATCCAATACATATAAATGTTTATATACCTATAAAACCACCATGGGGACTGAATAGGGTCAGTGCTGGTGGTGGAGGGGATGCACAGATCAACACAGGTTAACTGATCAAGCTGCCAAAGCAGGCCTTCCAAGAAGCTAGAAGTTGAGAGAGCTTTGCGGCCGACTGGGATGCGGTGCCCTCGCCTGCAGATTTCTAGATGGAGATGGTGGTGGGGGGTTGGCGCTTGATCAGACCAGCGTATCTCCTCCTCCAATGTGCCTGCCTAGCTCAGCAAATCCTAAACTTGTCAACTACCCCCCACACCCCCACCCCTCATCATTATTAATGACACTCGGCTGCAGTTTAATAAAGCCATCGCTCTCTTTTCCCTTCGCTTCCCCTCTGGAGAGTCAAGATGAGGTTGATGTGAAAATTTTTAAATCGTTCCTCTGTAAACAAGTAAGCAAATGCGATTCCTCGGCAAGTAATTGGCAGTGGGCTTTTGTGCCCCATTGCTCATCTGGAGGCGCAGCTGATATGCATTGTCGGTGATGAATGTTACTACTGCATTGCCATGGGTTGGAGGCTGGGGGGAGGAAGGTTGGGGGGCGAGGAAGCGGCTGAGCGTTCAGACTGGTCCTGCAAGCTGGGTCTGGTTACAGGAGATCTCATTCTGAAGGCCTGTCTCCCGTCTCATTGATGATTCAGTAGGCTCTCATTTCTGTGTTGGCCGCAGCTTCCATACATTTCTCAGTCTAGTCCTCCGTATGTCAGGCTGATTGAGGAGGAAGATGACGCGAAGCAAAGTGACTTGTTTCCTTCTCTTGTTTGCTATTTTGTCTTCCCACGTATCCTTCCTTAGTGTCACCTTGCATTATTCTTGTCATGCGATTACATTTAAATTTCAGATTCCCCCAGAGTGTTTGATGTGAGATATGCCAGATTGTGTTGTATTTCTTCTGCCAAGAGCATTGAGGCAATCCTCATTAGGAACAAAGGCACAAAACAAGCATAATCTCTCACTCCTGACCAGAAGAGTCCTAAAGAAGCAGAACCCAACACTTACTGGGTGAGATTTCCCTTCCTTGACTGGGATGTTACACTTGACCTCACTATTAACTGACAATGGACCTTCCACTGATGAGAAGAATAATTTCACTAAAACATGAAAGCTCCTGGAGATGATCTGGTGATTAGTGGCTGAGCACTCGTACACTATTGGAGAAATGGCGGTTCCACCTCTCCCAAAGATGTGCCCACTACTGGCTGAGCCTGTGCCATAGAGAACTCGTTAATCCTGGGACAGCAAAGTGGAAGCAAATGTGAGAAATTAGGAATGCCTACTGGAGTGCTCATTACAGACTGGGTCTACTCTACTAACACACAGTTTACTGTTTAGTTTAGTTTCGCATTTTGACTGGGCCTCTCAACATTTACTAGGAATGGCAAAACTGTCTTCCACTAATGAGCAGGGTCAAATTCACAAACGTAACCAGCACTATTGGAAAAATAGTGTTAATCCCATTTAGGGTCCCCTTTTAATCACGGCAGTCACCATTTCTTCTTATCCAGGGTCTCATTGGCGCTGTGTCTACTTACCACATGTCATTCTTTAGTTTATCTAGCCAGCATTTCTTTGACCATCTGCGTGGGCATTTCACTTCTGGGCTCAGCTGTAGGGCTGTCTTTATCACCTCATGGTCATCACATCTGATGACATAGCCATACCAACTCAGCCGGGCTTTTGCATTTTCTCTGGGATCGGTGTTATTCCCATGATTTTCCTTATGTTCACATATGTGACATGATCAGGTCAAGTAAAGCCAAGAATCCACAGGCACATGTGACTTTCCATGGCATGTGGAGCTTGTTCATGTTTGGTCATTACTGGCCAGCATTCTACTCCATATAGGATAACTGGATAAACAACTGTTTCCTAGATCTTCCTTAAGGTAGATGGGCATCTTCCAGTCGCATAAGACTCCGGTGACTTGTCGTCATTGGAATCTGGCAGCACTGACTCTCTCCCAGGCATCTGGTAGAGTGTTGCCATCTGTGCAGATGAGCAAGTTGATGTATTTGAACCGGTAGGTTTTTCTTCAAGTTTTATGCATCGACATGTGTGGTGCCATTGGCCTGTACCTCACTTTTTAGACTCTTTTTTTTAATGTTAAGCCACAGTCCATTCTCCTCCAGTCGTGTTTTCCACTGATACATGTGATGCTCGAGCTCTTGGCAGACTCCCTCTACCAGCCAGACATTGCCAGCAAAGAGCACCATCCAGTGATGATAACTGTCCATGCCTAGGCTGAATAGCAGGGGTGAGGGGATAGATCCTTGATGGACACCACCTTGAATGATGGAATGAAAAGTTCATTGGACCTTCCATAATTGACTGGAACATTGAAGCTCTCACTACTAATTACGCTTGATGACTGAACCCTCCACCACCAACTAAGAATGACATAAGGATCTACTGTAAATGAATAGGCCAGTTCCACAAAAAGTACCTAGAACTTCTGGACCTCCACGTATTGGCTGGAACAGTCTTTTAGATAGATAGATAGATAGATAGATAGATAGATAGATAGATAGATAGGCACTATATAACTGATAGATAGATAGATAGATAGATAGATAGATAGATAGATAGATAGATAGATAGATAGATAGATAGATAGATAGATAGATAGATAGATAGATAGATAGATAGATAGATAGAAGCTCTCACTACTGATGCTGTATAATGACTTGCCTTCCCACTACCATTTAAGAATGATCTAAGGATCTAATAGGTCAGTTCCACCACTACTGGACAATAAGAGTGTCAAAGACACAAAGCCAATCACTAACTGGGTAATTTCTCATAGTACTTCCTTTCCCTTACATGGATAGTACATGATAACCTCACCATTACCTGATAATGGCCCTTCCACTAATGACAAGGATAATTCCTCTGAAGTTCTGGCCATAAATTAAATCATTTCTGGAGGTGACACAGTGATTAGTGGTGAAGCACTCATTCACCATCGCGGAATCATAGTTTCACCTCTGCAACAGATGTTCCCATTACTAGCTGAGCCTAAAGCTTGGTGCACTTGTTAGTCCTGAAACAGCAGCATGAAAACAGCTAGTGGACTGCTCATTACTGATTGGATCTGTTTTGTTAAATCAATAGTAACTGGATTGACCCATTAAATGACCGAATATGATTCCTAACTCTTACTAAAAAGTTCTTGACTATCATATGCACAACATCAAGCCACCCTGGACAATGAAATGTTTTGAAACTCGGCTCATTCGTCTGTTACATATACATGGGAATAAGGAACACAGGACAGAAATAAAAAAACATTAAATAACAGAATTTAATAACAATATATAAGAATATACACTATATAAAAATAGTGACTAAATAATAAGTATGGATAAGTAACAAAATGGATGCTACCACATGTAAAGAATAACAATATTGCATAAGAATATAGTAAATGGGTATTCCACTACAGATTGGAACAATTCCACAAAAGTAACCAGCACTACTGAAAAAATTAATTGGCCCTTTATTCCCTAATACGTTGAAGCTTTCACTACTAATAATGAATGATGACTGAACCTACCATCACTAACAAAGAATGATATAAGGATCTACTGCAAATGGCTGGGTCAGTTCCAAAAATTTGTTCACAGCATCTGGATCTCCACATATCTGCCGGTCTCATAAAAGTTCCCACCACTAATGCTTCAATAAGACTTGTCCTCTAAACTTTTAACCAAGAATGACCTAAGGATCAATTGCACCTGAATGGGCCAGTTCCACATAAAGTACTCACCACTACTGGAAAAGTCATTTAAGCCTCCCATTACAGACTGGGATAATCCCACAGAAGTCATCACTACTTACCCTGCCTGTGTTGTGTTATTTGCAACACAAATGGGTGTGAAGGCTTCAAAATAAATGAATAATCTGATCAGGACTTCACTGGTCCACCTAGAAACAGGCTGTAGCAGTTCCATGCGTTGTGGGTTATTTTATGGATTTCTACCATGTAGGATCTGCTTTTTTGTTGTTATTTGATTTTTTCAAAGTGATTTGAAAAAGTTTTATTTTATTCTCATTCTGTTTATGCCACATGGTAGGATGTATCATGTGACTGCAATCATCACATCAATTGCATCACCTATTGTGATGATATATGAATAGGATGGTGATTATATTGTACATTATCTCTTGATGGATAAACGGTTTTGAATTTCCAAAATTAGCATATTTAGCTTTTGAACAAGTATGCCCTAGGGTCTGGCTTTATTTTTGGTTTTTGATCTCTTTATTGCCCTCTTGTTTTGGTTGCCTGATCATATTTCTTTCCTGAGTTTGACCTGGCTTGCACTTATGCTATGAATCTTGCTGCACTTCCTTATTTCCAGGTTAGCTTTACTAACGTACTAGTGGCAAAAAAGTCCAGGCCATTGCCTCTTACTTAATGGCACAGTGCTTTGAAAGCAGTCAGTCGTGACTCAAAAGAGTGGAACGATCCCACAAAACTACCCACCGCTTCCATTATTGACTGTAACAGTTCCATTAAGCACTCACTAGTAAGCAATTAACGATCATGCCAACACCAGCTACAACAATACAGCGCCTTCAGCAAGTATAAAGACCCCTAGTCATTTTTGTCACATTTTGTTATATGTTGCAGCCTTAGGATAGAATCATTTAAATTCTTTTTTTCATTCATCAAACAGCACTGAGTGCCTCAGAATGACAAATCAAAAGCAAGACTTTGGATTTTTTTGCAAATTTATTAAAAACTAGCTAACATAGCTGAAATACCCAGTGTTGCCTGGGAGGAAAATAGTGTTTTTTGTTTTTTTTTTAAATTGTTTGAGAATAATATAATTAAAAAAAGCACAACTTTAAAAATAAAAATACATTAACAAACAATGAAGACTCACTAGTGTGCTTGTCTTGCAGTCTTGTATGTATGTTATCATCTGGTTGACGCTCTGAACCAGCCAACTTTATTTAATTTCAAAAGCAAAAGGCGCACAGTGGAGCTCAAATCTAAAGAATGCTGACAGTCACCTCCAAGTTCACCCTCTGGTGGTCATTCCGAGTGTCAACTGGATGATAACATGCATACAGGACCGCAATATCACCCCCCACCCTACCCAGAAGGTGGTGGGTTAGGGTTGATTTCACCCTACAGTATTTTTAGTCGACCAATGAGAAATGTGTACCAAGTTTCATGAAAATCACTCCAACCGTTCTGAAGTGATGCTGGAACATTCATACAAACATACACACATACATTGACTTTTATATATACTAGGGGGCTCTGCGCCCTGCTCGCTTCACTCGCCCACCCCTGGGTTTGGTTTACCAGATATACAATTTAAAGAGATTGTTATTTTCATGGGACTTGTTACATATGCATTATTTTCACTTTTACTTTAAAACTTTTGTAAAAACAATACTTATGGTTAAATCTCTTTCTCGCAGGACGTATAACACTGCTCGCGTTGTGAAGGGGGGTCTGAACGCACGGTAATGAGTTGCAGTCGGATTATTTGCTGGCTTCTTGCTGCTGGAGAGCTGCGTTTTCTGCTTGTCGTGCTTGGCGTCGATCATTTCAAAGCCTGTACAGCAGCTGTCCTTTTGCCACTTTGCATCTCTGCCGCTCGCGTTATCAGGGGTGTGGGGGTTGACTAAATGCACGCTAAGGAGAAGTGGTCGGATCATCTGCTGGCAAGCTGTGTGTTCTGCTTATCGCTTGTCATTGTTTTAAGAGCTGGGAGCACATGATGTCTGACTGCCAAAAGCATTCCAACAACTGCGTGGTTAGATGTCTGTGAACTTGTTCTAAATGTTGTTTCACTGTCTTGTCTCGTTGTGACGTTAAAGTGTCTCTCGTGGGGCGTCAAATTGCAATCTCTTGGAACCAAGTCTCATGTTTAAGGTCCCTGCGAGACGCTCCATGGCCAATCTCTTCCATCTCGTGGGTCTTTAATGTGTCTTCCGAGAAGATCATGTCTCGTCTGCCTGGTCTCCCTTCCACCAAGATTTTTTTTTATAATAGAGAGATAGATTAAAAACTGAAGTCTTACATTGACACGCGTATTCAGACCCTTCGCTATGACACTGGAAACTTGACTCTGATGCTTCCCATGCTACTGATCATCACTGAGGAGCTGTTTGGAGTCCAGCTGTGATCAATTGTTGAATCAAGTTATTTAAGCACACAACTGTCTCTAGAAAGTCCCACAGTGTGCATCAGAGGAAAAACCAAGCGATGACACCTAAGGAATTGCCTGCAGAGCTTACAGATGGGATTGTGTTGACGTACAGATGTGGGGAAGACTATAAAAAAAGATCCGGTAGGGGCCTCTATAATTCTCAAAAGGAGAAAGACGTTTGGAATAACCAGGACTCTTGCTTAAGTTGGACAACCAACCAAACAGAGCAATCATGGGAGAAGTGCCACGGTAAAGGAGGTGATCAAGAACCTGATGATTATTCTGGCTGAGAGCCAGGGAACCTGTGTGGATACGAGAGAAACTTCCCAAGGACAACTATCAGTGAAACACTTGACCGATCTGGGCTTTATGGCAGAGTGGGCAGACAGAAACCTCTCCTCAGTAAAAGACACATGGAAGACCACTTGCACCTAAAGGACTCCAAGACGTTGAGAAACAAGATTCTCTGTTCTGATGGAAATAACACTATAGTGTCATGTCTAGAGTTGGTGGGAGATACTACTGCAGGAGACTAGAAATTTGTGCAATGATGGGAGCTGACAGGTGCACTATGGGTTAATTGAGTCGTGTATTGTTAAGTGTGATTTGCACTGACAGGGACAGATTCTTAGAAATTCATTCCAGCGTAATCACTATCTGAACCTGAATTGAGTTAAGCTTTCATTAAGTCTGCTGGCATCATTGGTTGGCATGGCTTTGTGTGAGGACATTGTTAATTTGTGACAGATGCCTCATGCTTTTGTGTCATTTTGTATGGGCTGCCTTGTGAATGCAGTTTTGTTTTAGAAACTGGATATTCTGAATGTAGCTGGGATATTCCCCATCAACTATCTGGGAAGGAGTCCAAGATGTACTCACTGTTAAGTGTGAATGATGACTAAACCATCCGTTGGCAGCTGGGCCTATCCAAAAGAAGCACCGTTCTCCAACTCATAGAACATTCATTGTTTACTGGGATGGCTTCCTACTCACTGCTAAGGGGGATATCCTTCACTGATGTTCATATTCCGGGCCTGGACAGTCCATTCAGCCTTCCATCATTGGTTTGGACTTTTCCTATCAGACTTTTATACTAGCCACTGGATGAATTTTGCAGCATTCAAAATGTATATAATTCACCTCAAAGATCAAGAGACATGGGCTCAGTGTCAGTGTGGGTCTCTGACTTTCTGGAGTTTGTACGTTCTCCAAGTATTTGGGTGGGAGTTACACCGATAATTCATTTTTTTCTGTTTACTCATGGATATGTGTGTTAAATTAAGGTTAAGGTTAGGGTTAGGCAACTGTTAATTGACCCCTAAAAATGACTTTAGATGCGTACACAAGTGTACCCTGAAGTAGACTGGAATTCCATCCAGCCTTGTTGTCAGATCACCTTCTCAACCCTAAACTTTGATTAATTAATTTCAAACAAAAATAGTTTCCTAGCTGTATGTATTTCCTATTTTAGATTTCTGTTTTGTTACCACTTTTCTGTACATGCCTCTCCTTTTCTCACTTTGCTGTGTTTTTCTGCATTAAGTGGTGACCTGCATGTATTCTCTGAGTGTGTCCGTTGCTGCCTCCTTGTCTGTCCGCACTCCTGATTACTTCTCTGGGCACAGTGACAGTGTGTCACCTCCATATATGTGGCAGTACTCCTATACACTCCACCTATACAAGATCCTGGACTCCTTTGCATGATTATGTGCCACCAAGCAGGAGCTGTGAGTGTTAAAGCGGCTTGATGCTCGGCTCGGCTATTCCTCACGCCTCTATCACTCTTGTCACTTCTGTGTCGCAGGCAGCAGCTTGAAGCTTCTAAGCCGCTGTCTTTTTTTCTTTTTAATTTCACCCCATGCAGTTATTTTTTGCAACAGAGATTGACAGCCATTCTAGTTTTCCGGCTCTTGTTAGGAGGCCGGGGGGACGGGAAGGCGTTCTGACATTTCAGATGGGAGCTGACAGGGTGTAATAAAACAGAGCGGACTGCATTTCTGGTGCTGTGTTATTTGATGTGATAACATCAACAAAAGCCTGCAAGTGTTTCACACAGTGGCCAAGGTGTGAAAGCGGGAGGGTTTTTTAGAGCCCACCATTCCTGCACTCTGCTGTGGCTTGTCATACTTTGATTTTGGAGGGTATCTTAGATTGGAGTGGTGAGGATGGTGAGGCACACAGTATTTTATTTGAGTTCTTCTACCCTTAGGTATGCCATTGCACTACACAGCATTCATGGGTGCCTCTCAGTACTGTAACCAGCCTGGGCTCCAGACCAAAACGGTAAGGGGGCATCTGAGATGCTAGGTGGGGCATGGTATAATAAAGTACCATAAATCCAATAAGTAATTGTACACTAGAAAACTAGGTGGGAAAAGCTTGACATGATATTTGGAGGTTAGGTCTTACCAATCTAAATGTCACCCTGGAGCTGGGTCTGACTGTAATCCACCATCTGTGGCCTTAGACTTGCCAACATAGCACACCATGGTGCTACTACACTACACAACAGTTGGTAGAGCTGCAGTATGTATTTTGGCCCTTATATTGCATACTAAATCCGACTGTCCCCATCTCTACAATATCTCACAACACCTGGGAACCCCAGCACCACACAACAATCAGATGACCAATAAGGTCACATTATACCTGGATGTCCACCACACATTACACAACAGACAGATAGCAACAACACCAACAGCAACATTTATTGCTATAACACATTTTTTATACAAAGATTGTACCTTAAAGTGTATTACAAGATGTCAACAAGAACATTACAAGAAAAGAAAATATAAATAACATTAGGTAAGAATAATAATGGACAAGTAACAAAGAAAAAAAATAAATCCATAACCTTATAAAACGTAAATATATAATTAGTAGAATAGTAATGTCTTTATATACAATATCATATTGTAAGTCTCTAAAGATGAGTCTGGTAATAAGATCAAATGGCCAGGAGGGCATTCATCCATCCATTATCCAACCCGCTATATCCTAACACAGGGTCACGGGGGTCTGCTTGAGCCAATCCCAGCTAACACAGGGCGCAAGGCAGGAAACAAACCCTGGGCAGGGCACCAGCCCACCGCATGGCACACACACACATCAGGGACAATTTAGGATCTTCAATGCACTTAACCTGCATGTCTTTGAACTGTCGGAGGAAACCCACGCAGACATGGGGAGAACACGCAAACTCCACGCAGGGAGGACCCGGGAAGCGAACCCGGATCTCCTGCGAGGCAGCAGCGCTATCCACTGCGCCACCAAGCTGCCCCGCCAGGAGGGCAGAAAAAAAAAACAGTTAAAAACTAAAAAAAACCAAAACAAAATCTACAACTAATTCTGTGATATTATAGCTGTTGCAATTTGAAAAAGCCCAAAAATAGGAAATGAGACACATAAACCAAGCTAGGACCTTCCCTAGCCTGCCTAGAATAAGCCTCACCCAAGGTAGCCTGGCCAACCAACTCCACTGGCAGGCTTCAGCCTACACAGGCCTAACGTTTTGAAGTTCACAAATATCTTATATATCCCAAATATGTCTAAAATGTCTGTCCACGGAGAGGAATTGACAAAAAAAAACAAAAAACCTATGGCTTGGAAGGACAAGTGCAAAGCAGAATATTTACAAATAAGGGCATTTATTTCAAAGTGGTAACTAGTGAAAAAATAATAATAAATATATTAATAATTAAATAATTAATGCTTTGCCTAAAAGGCAATCCAGAAAAAAAAAGTTGCAATATGTAATCCCAACAAAATCCACAAAACAAGCAAAATTAAAAAAAAAACACACACAAAATGCAGTCTTAGAATGTCAATGAACCACCAAAGGACCCACTCCTCAAACTCATAATATACAGCCTGAGGGGTGTCTTTCATTCGTGATGTCAGGGGGTTTCACTCACAAAACACAAGGTACATGAGAGAAGATAAAAGCACAGTACTTACAGAATAAATAACTAAATAAACATAAACAAATAAAAACATAATCTCTCTATTATGATAAAAAAATCCTGGGACGAGACGTGACTTTTTCACAGAGAGACTTTGTGATAAGAGATTTAACCATGCCCGGGGACGGAAATAAAAGACAAAGAGTAGATGACAAAGTAGAATGTTGTAAAGAATTCAAAATGAGTTCAAACAAACAGAAATTATTACTCGGTGAAATAACAGATCAGCGAAAAGAAGTTAAATATATCGTTTGGCTTTAAACTTCAAGTTGGAGACTTGTCAATTGTCTAATTCGTGTTGCCATCAGGGAAAAGTAGTATTTCTTCCCAATGAAGAGGCATATCCGCAAAAATTAAAAGATTTGTTGTTTGTTGAACGTGAAATCCACATACGCAAGCAGCAGAGACGCGAGGTGGCTGGCGCGTAGCGCAGGCTGGGGGTGTTGGCGAGCAAAGCAAGCAGGGGGCAAAACCCCTTAGTTTTACATAAATTGAAAAAAGGCAAATCAAGACCACAAACATAATAAACAACATCAAAAGGAAAATGGTATTTGAAAAATAGCAAAACCTTAACAATAAATGAACAGTTTAGACAGGCTAAGCCATAACAAGCTGAGTGTACCTTACACTACACAGCAGGTGAGTGTCTCATAATGTGACATTAGTACGTCTTCCCTGATGACCCATAATGCAATATTGGAAGTGACTGTTCACAACTTAACGTATGGGCACAGTGGGCACTGGCCGGGAGGCCCAGCAGCATAGGGTCCCACAATGTTTCTGATGACCATGTATGGTTCTGTTTTGCTATCAATAAAGGGCCCCAGCGCAATACTTTGCATAAGGACATATGATGTGGGTAATACGGCCCTGCTATCTGGTGACCTACTACATCACACCACACCTGATAGATAGATAGATAGATAGATAGATAGATAGATAGATAGATAGATAGATAGATAGATAGATAGATAGATAGATAGATAGATAGATAGATAGATACTTTATTAATTACGCCTGACACTCTTCTCCAACCATTCCACCCTGTCTGCACTCTCTTTTTCACCTCTCTTCCACAATCCCCGTTACTCTGTACTGTTGATCCCAAGTATTTAAACTCATCCACCTTCGCCAACTCTACTCCCTGCATCCTCAAAATTCCACTGACCTCCCTCTCATTTACACACATGTATTGTATTTCAATAAAACCCCTAAGGTAACACCTTCCTCAATACCCCAACTGAACCTATGAGACCGAAAAGACATAAGACTCTACACCAAATGAATATTAAAAAGTGCTATTTATTAAAGCACAAAAATAAAATAAAAACTTTAGAATGTAAAGTATACTGTAAGTAATAGAAAAAAACAACATTCTTACAACAGTTTAGCAGCGATGACGCAGATTCAGATGTCCCTCTCTAGATGCTCTGTCTATGTTATGAATTTCATTCAATTGTATAAAAAAATAGACTGCAACAAATTGCTCAGATCTTCCCCACTGTTACTTCGCTATTGTTCCACCCTGTGCAGAAAAGTGACCAGAATTGTGCCATTGTCATTGTCACATTCAGTCTCTTATGTAATCTGCAATTGTTCTGAAGTATTAACCACACCTTTACCAACAAATGTCTTTAATTTACTATCTGAAAGTCTCCAGTTCATATCTGGCCTGATCTGCTCTTTAGGCTGAGTTTTTGCCACTGGGTCAAGGTGGTCTATTTTCCCGATGGTGGTACCCCAACTCGTGTTGCTTTATCCCTTGTTTTTACCTGACTGTATTACATAATGTCATGAATCCTATAACAACACATTACACCTGGCTACCTCCTACAAAACAGTACACTGCACCAGACCCCCTGCTCAACACTACACAGCTTTCAGATGCTATGTAATGTCACATTACACCAATCTACACATTACAGCACAAAAGCATCATGTATCCAAAAACATTACACCATGACCGCCCGACCCACCCATCTCTCAACTGTACAGCTCAACCCTCGTACCTTGCACCTGACTTCTCAACACTACAAATTCTTCAGATGTTTCTTCACTCTACAAAATGCTGGTGTGCCTCTACACTTGAAACCATAAAGTTTAGCAGTTGTGACCAACTGAGGCAAACTCTTCACCAAGAATATCATTCTAGGTGACCAGGATACAATAGAAAGGATCCACACCAGACCACTCAGGATGGTTACCATTAGAGAATGAATATTGATGTTCTCACTTCTTAGGCCTGACCATACAATCGAGTCCATCCTATTCATCACCTCTTCCAAATAACAAAATTCTCTCATTTCTCTCTCGGCCCTCCAACCTTCTTCCCTTTTCTCTGGCCTCCTTTTCTTTTCCAGCTGCTGAACCCTGGTCCCTGCTCCTCTCCTGACTACAAGCTTACCTGAGTGAGGAGTGGAATGTCCTTTTACAGCCCACTATGGCAATACCTTTAGTGTCTCGGGTACATATCTCAAAAGTACTTGCAGGTCAAGTAAACTGTAAAAGAAATTATGAGGCTGCCTCCAGAGAGTGGCCTCTACCCATAAGGCCTGCCTGTTCAGGCCACAACCTTATCGGTGCCCAACCTGAATACATTGGCCCTGTTTACAACCCACATTTGTCTTTCCATTTCCTGGCTACCCATCCAGGAAAGCTCCCCTCAACCACTCTCACCACATGTAGCACAACCACAGCTCCTATTACACAGTGCCATGCATTCAAGTGGTATTCTTCTATCTAGTTCAGCACCTTTGAGCGTCCCTCCCACATATGCCACTGACACCCCACTGGTCCTTTTACTTGTCCACACCTCTTCAACACTGAGCATGGAGCAACTTGTAACATCCAAGTATGGACACAACTGAACAGATTCCAACTGGCAAGACTGGTCGAGATTCAAACAAGCCCCTGAAGACTCATAAGCTTAAGCTGGCAAGTCTTACCTGAACAATGTCACGCTCTGCCAGCTTTCCCCGAGATGAGATTCTTATGTCGTCTCCATCCAGCTCCACCATTGCTGAAAGACAAATGAAACACACAAGTAATGCAGCTGATCTCTGCTTGATATTTCAGTCCATGTGGTTGGAGCCCCTTTGGCACCTGCACTTCATCAGCTGTATTTCCACTGAGCAAACACACAGTCAGGCCATTGGCAGTGGGACTTGAAGGAGTGCCACCAGCTGAACTTGTGCTTTGGCACTGCCAAGTGTGTGCCCACATGCTTAGCTCTAGCCAGACTCTGTCTTCACAGGTCTTGTAGTATCTGGGATTTTTAGCCTCTATGCTGTACGTGTCATGCAGTCTTAATAATTAGCCACTTGTCCTTTTGTATGTCACCTCTATTTCTTTGAGCAATGACAATTTTTGAAACAACGTTTGTTCTTCCCACATATCTGACTGCATAAGTCATTCATTTTTGTGTTTTTCACTCATCATTATGACACCAAGAAACTTCCTTAAGTAAATGTCTCAACCATGTTACTAGATGTAGTGGATTCAGAAAGTATTCAGACTCCATAATTTCCTGCACACTTTATTGTGTTATAAATAAATGGATACATTTGCCATTTTGCCCAACAGTTTGCACTCAATAACCCATAATGAAGTGAACACATATTATCAGAAAGGTTTACACATTTATTATAAACCAAAAATTGAAATCTCTCATTCCTCCTAGCTTTAATTCTCCTTGAGATGTTTGTAGAACTTGACTGGGGTCCACCGGTGGCAATTGGACACCATTTAGAAAGGCACACGGCTGTGTGTATGAGGTCCCATAATTCGCGCTGCATGTCAAAATAAAATCCAAGCCATGAAGTCCAATGAACTCTCTGTAGACCTTTGTGATCCAATTGTGGTGAGGCATAGATCAGATAAGGGAATAAAATAACTTCTAAAGCTTTGCAATGTTCCCAGGAGCCCAGTGGCCTCAAAGAATTTTGGACTCTTCCTAATGTGGACTATCCGACTAAACTGTGTAACTGGGCAAAAAGGGCCATGGTCAGGGAGGTGACCAAACACCCAACAGTGACTCTAACAGAGCTTCAGAAGTCCTTGGGTAAGATGGGAAAACCTGTTGGAGGGATCACCATCTTAGCAACACTCCATCAGTCAGGTGTTTATAGTAGCGTACACGGGATATGACGGCCCACTTTGAGTTTGTCAAATGACGTTTGAATGACTCTGCGGCTCTGGTCTAATAAGATAAAAATTGAACTCTTTGGGCAGAACTCCAAGCTCTATGTTTGGCAAGGACCAGTCATTGCTCATCCCCTAACGTATATACTCGCGTTTAAGTTCTCCTGCGGAAAAGTCAGGTCTTGATTTTACCATATAATTTCTGGTATTTATTATGTCAGTCGTATAAGTCGAATGTGGAAAGCTCACTCCATTGGTCCAAGAGATTTCAATATGCTAACGCCCACCTGAGAGAGTAACCACGGAGCACACGGCCTTCTTTTTCTATGTATTGTACCTATGTGACCACACAGTGATACCTGAATTATTATGAAGTGACGTTTGCACTGTTTAGTGTTTTTTGTATCTCACACCATCATACACCTATATCGCGAGAGCATCCCTAATCTACGATGGAGCGTTCAAACAGAAGAAAATATGAAGCTGGTTTTAAATTAAAAGTCATTGAAGCGGTGAAAGAAATTGGTAACTGCACTGCTGCAATGTCTGAGAAACTGGTGTGAGATTGGAGGAAGCAAGAAGATGTAAAAAAATTTTAAAAGGAGTTGTAGTTTTGAACTGGCATGTAAGTTGGGGTCTGATTTTATGATCGATTTCAAGACCAAGTTATACGCGAGTATATACGGTAATAACATTTGCTGGTAGCAACATCATGCTATGGGTTGGTTTTCACTGTCAGGGACAGGCAGGCTGGTCAGAATTGAGGGATCGATAAATGCAGCCTATCAATGAGAGGTCCTGGAAGAACACCATGAGTGCATTTGACCTCAGACTGGGGTGACGGTTCACCTTTCAGTATGACAATGACCTAAAGCATGCAGCCATGACAATGCCTGAGTGACTTTAGAACATGTCTCTCACAGTCTTTGAGTGGCCCTGACTTAAACCCATAAAAACGTGTGGAGAGACCTGAAGTTTACAGAAGCTCCTTATCCAGTCTAATGGAGCTTGAAAGGATCCACCAAGAAGAATGAGATAAACTGCCAATATTAAGTGTGTAAAGCTTGAAGGGACATATCAAGAAGACTTGGAGCTGTAATTGCTGCCAAAAGAGCTTCAACAAAGTACTGAATTAAGGGTCAGAATAATTCTACGAGTAATAGATTTCAGCTTTTGATTCTTCATACATTTTCACACCATTCTAAAAGCATATTTCACTTTGTTATTACGGGTTATTGAGAGTAGATTGATGGGCAAATGTATCAAATTAAAATTACATCTACAACACAATAAAGTGTGCAGACAGTGAAGGGGTCTGAATGCTGTCTGAATCCACTGCATTTCTGACATTTATTATAGTCTTGGGTTATTTATTTTTTTAATTTTATTTTTTAAAATTAAAGTTTTATTGAGTTTAGAGATCACATTGCAATAAATAAAGCACACTTCAGTCCAAACTAAGAACAAAACACTATTTGAAACATCCACCCATTATCCAACAGGCTATATCCTAACTGCAGGGTCACAGGGGTCTGCTCTAGCCAACCCGACCAACACTGGGTGCAAGGCAGGAAGCAAACCCTGGGCAGGGTGTCAGTCCACCGCAGGGCGTACACGCAAACCCACACACACCCACACACACCAAGCACACACTAGGGACAATTTAGAATCACCAATGCACCTAACCTGCATGTCTTTGGGAGGAAACCCACGCAGACACGGGGAGAACACGCAAACTCCATGCAGGGAGGACCTGGGAAGCGAACCAGGGTCTCCTAACTGTGAGGCAGCAGTGCTACCCACTGCGCCACTGTGCCACCGCTATTTGAAACACTAAAGTTAAAATGCACAAAATCATAGTCAATACTGTTTTATGTCATGTTATCCTGTTAGTCCTGGGCAAAGCACACTATCATTTACTGGGATCTGTTTGTCAATCAGTCAGTCATTTTCCAACCGGCTATATCTTAACACAGGTCACGGGACTCTGCTGGAGCCAATCCCAGCCAACACAAGACGTAAGGTGGGAACAAATCCCTGGGCAGGGTGCCAGTCTACCACAGGGCACACACACACATACACCAAGCACAATGTAGGATCGCCAACGCACCTAACCTGCATGTCTTTGGACTGTGGGAGGAAATCCACGCAGACACGGGGAGAACATGAAAACTCGAACCCAGGCCTCCCAACTGCGAGGCAGCAGTGCTACCACTACGCTACCATGCCACCCAGGATCTGTTTGTTTTTCTTTAATTATTATTATTGTGTATGTTGCATCATGGAATAATGTTTTTCATCCTTTTGTATATTATGTTTTAAAAATAATTTGTATGTATATGTCATGTTCTAGTACTGTATATTTAATTGTGTGCCCTGTACCCATAAGACAGAGTTTCAGGGGGCGGGGCCACCATGACATACTGCTGGAGTTCCGCCCTCTGCCTATCTGAGCCCAGGCAGCACATCAGCACATTTGCACAGAACTGTATTGTACATGTTTCTTTCACCCAAAGCCCCCCTATCTTGTCTCTCCACACTTCAGAGGTGGTCTTTGACCTCTGACACAGCATGAAGCCTGGCCCGGGCACACTCATACACAGTCAGGGTGCTGCAGAACAAACAGCTTCCCGCTGACAACAGTGAATAATACATTGCTGATATAACAATAAATATTAACATCAGAAGTGCATCTAATAAAATAGTCAAAGATAAAAATAAAAAACTACAGATATGGAGAAAAACAATAATTAACACAAAGGAATAAAACAAAGAAACAACAAAAATAGCTTATTAGCAGGGGGCTGCACTTTACTCAGTTGCATATTCCACTACTTTTAGATTAGAGAGAATGAAAAACAAAAATTTGAGAAGTATAAGGGGGAAAATAACAAAAAGTCTTAAGCATTTCTATTATATGTAAGGTTGTTAAACAGGAGAGAGATAGCGACGTAGACACTAAGTGAAGAGTTCATGAAATATAGGCTGCGTTAATAATGGAGACAAGTCAGAGTACATGGGGCTCGTAGAAGACTTCATCTCGTGGTGCAGGAAGAACCACCTGCAACTCAACATCAGCATGAGAAAAGAGCTGGTGGTGGACTCCCAACATGCCAAGGAGACCCTGACACCAGTCAACATTCAGGGGGAGGACATGGCAATGGTGTACAGCTACAAGTATCTGGGAGGGTCACATAAACAACTGGTCTGACAACACAGTGGCGCTGGACAAGAAGGGCCTGAGCAGACTGCTCTTCCTAAGGAGACTCAGGTCTTTGATGTGTGCAGAAAGCTGCTGGAAATGTTCTACCAGTCCATAGTTGCCATTGTGTTATACTACAGTGTGGTCAGCTGGGGAAGCAAAAGAAGCACAATGCCTGAACAAGCGTATCAGGAAAGCCTGCACCATCACAGAGTGAACCCTGGACACACTAGAAGCTGTTGTGAAAACGAAGATGGTGGCAAAATTGGATGCCAACATGAAAGATCCCCCCCAGGTGCTGTCTGGGAGCACTTTTAGCCACAGTCTCGTACCTCCATCACGGTGTGCTAAGAAGCACCTCTGGGAGTCATTTCTGCTTCCTGCTATCAGACAATTCAGTTCTTCCTCCCAATGTTCAAAACAAAATGCTTATACTCTTTAAATTTATTTTGCAATCTCTGCACAATTTACATTTCTTATTGATTGATTGGTTGTATTATTTGTCATATGAGTGTATCTTTGTTTTTATGTTTCTGCTGCTGTTTGCACCTAAATTCCCCCTTAGGATCAATAACGTTTATCTAATGTAATCTAAAGAGAAGGTGAGAACAATTTTAGTTATAAAACACAGTAATGGAAAACAGACCAATAGTGATGATAGCAATCACACAAAGAAGGATAGTTAAAACATTGAAAGCTAAAGTCACTTATGTTAAGGACACTATAGCTTACACAATACATTCTACTTGTATTAAACATTAAAATCCTTACATTTTTGCCAGGCTTTATTAAAGCTATTTCTTACACTTTCCTCATGACAGATTGCTGACCACTGCCCACTTTAGCATATTCATTCACATTCTCCATCCCAGTCTATTCGAGTCCATTGCTATTCCAGTTTTAAAAGTAGTAGGAAGGAAACCTTTTAAGTTTTCCTCCACTTCCTCAGGCAAGTTTTATATGTGGGTGTAACTTTCAACTACAATCCTTAGTTTAGCTGGAAAAAAGAAAGCTGTAGCAGATGCCTGGAGCAGACGGATTCTACAGTTTACTGCCATTACACACAGCCTTCTTGTCAGTGCTGTCAACTTCAGATCTCTTTGTCCCCCAAACAACTTTCTTTCTTCTCTCTTCTCTCTAGCACCTTTTCTTTAACACAATAAAAGCCCTGGATAAAAGTTTAAAAGGTAACCATTGTGGTCTTTCATTCGCAGGGTTCTCCTTAAAGACATCGCAGAAGAATTTATAGTGTTTCTCTGTTTTGAAACTCTCTGGAATTCCTAAAATTCTGATTATTTTTCTGCCTTCTGAATCCTTTCCTTTTATTTCGTCAGAGGTATTTGCCAATTCTTCCCACTGTTATAAACATTAGTATATTAGAAGATCAGAAAAAAATTTGACGAGAACAGCCCATTCAGCTCAACAAAACTCCCCAGTCCAATCCTCTTAATTCCTCCAAAGCATCATCAAGTCTAATTATGAATGTTCCTAAAGCCCTGCTGTCTACCACAATACTTGGTAAATTATTCCAATTGTCTGAGGTTCTCTGTTTTTAGAAAAACTTCCTAACGTTTGTGTAAAATTTCCCCTTAAGAAGTTTCCAATTATGTTCCTGTGTTCTTGATGACCACACTTTAAAGTCACAGTCTCGATCCACTGGATTGATTCCTTTAAAAATATAAAACATTTCATTCACATCTCCTTTTAATTACTTCAACAGAAAATGTTCAACTTCTACAATCTTTCCTCATAATTCATCCCCTGTAGCCCTGGAATCAGCCCAGTCGCTCTTCTCTCTTCTCTGGACCTTTTCTAGTGCTGCTATGTCCTTTTTGTAGACTGGAGACCAAAACTGCACACAGAACTCCAGATGAGGCCTCACCAGTGTGTTATAAAGCTTGAGCAGAACCTCCTTGGACTTTTACTCCATACATATATAACCTGAAATTCTGTTATCCTTCTTAATGGCTTCTGAACACTGTCTGAGAGTTGATAGTGCCAAGTCCACTATGACTCCTAACTCCTTCTCATAAGGTGCCCACTTGATTTGCAGACCACCCATTGTGTATTCAAATCTAACATTTTTACTTCCTACATGTCATACTTTACATTTAGTTACATTCAATTTAAAATTCCCCAAATCTGTCCAAGCCAGTCCCTCCGTAATGATTTAATAGATTCTAGTCATTTGCTCCAATTCCGAGTCTCACCTCTGCAACGTGAATTTTGATTTCCTCTATCAGTCAATTCCTTTCAAAATGATTACTTGCTTCATTTTTAAATTCTTCCCCCAAAATATGATTTGGGATTTCCAGCCAGGTTGATCTTTCAAAAATAATTTAACACACAGTCCCTCCTATAAATGTGTTACTTGTGATTTCCTCTGTCAGTCAGCTCTTTCACAAATAGTCCCACCCCAAAATATGATTAATGATTTTTTAAGCATTTCCTTCAAAAATATAATAATTAATCACTTTGAAGTTCCATCCTGAAAGTATGATTAATTAATGCCTGTCATGGAGTTCCTTCTGAAATATTGACAGTATGTCCCCAAACTGATAGCCCTGTCCTAATGTATGACCCATAACTTCCTCAAAAACGTTTGACCCAAAGAGACCAACTCTTCCCTTATTGGGATCCAATACTTGCAAGATTCTAGGAGAAAGTTACAATTCTTGTGACTTATGCATAAGACGAGCTTTAGAGAAAAACAAAAGTGAACTTCTTACCGTCAAACTCTGCCTGGCCCACTCCGACGATAATGATGGACATTGGGAGTTTAGCCGCCTAAAGGAAACACATGGAGATGACACATGAGCAGTGATGGGACTGCACAGAGGCCTCCAAACTTCACAGGAATCTAAAAGAGAACTGACAGTCTTTATTACAACTTGGATACTTGCTCTGGAGGAATATTTTTTCATTTGTAACAGATCAGTCGAGAGTATCACTAATCTACTGCCCCACCCCTTCAACCTCCACCATCACCCTCCAAAGAAGCGGACAGAAATCAGAAAAGCGGGCATTGAAATATTTTGCAGAAGTGGAAGCATTTCAAGCAGTTTGGTCATTTAAGGACACACAAGACAGGCTGCCTGCTGTCATTTACAATCATTTTTCTTAGCAGCTGTTATAAGACATGGTCCTGCCTGTCCACCCGCACAAGCAATCCTGGCAAATTGAGTTTACCTCTGGGCAGAAATCATCAGCCACCCCTGCAATGTCACTTTTGATCATGTGGAGGGGCCTGTCAGGTTACTCTTAGATGTGGTGAAGTCTGAGGGGCTGATAGAATAGGACAACTGCCCACTGATGAGGGTTGGGGAGAGGGACATTTAGCCTGAATGCCATGTCCATAGATGTGGTAGACCACAGGCTCAGTATTTAGTCTGCACATTTAATAAACTGCCTTTCTGACTCTTTATCTGTATTTCCCCTAGTAATTACACTCTTGTGTGTTTTAGATCAAGACAGAGGTACTCCTTGGTGAATGGTGGTCATGCTTATAATCTCCAGCTATGATTGTCATCCTCAATTTGGAAGCAGGGGACTTGTGGGTTCATCAACTCCTCTTTATTATTGCCATTATTCTCTTTCTCTGTGCACAACAGGGTGGGATCATTAATAATTTGCCATCACCCCACTTCCCACGCTTTATAATGCCATCGGGCATTGTTCTAACAAATAAATCAGAAAACAGCCAAGAAAGGCTCTCTGAGCCATAAATACAATCAGCACAGATCTTATGTATGCAAATGTGTCCAGTCAGTGGCCCCGAGGGCGACCTCTTTAAAAGTCTCTCTCAGGGATTTATTGCAGTAATTATCCTTGTTACATACTTTTTAGTGAAGCAGCCTGCAGCCCTTTGCTTTTTCCTCTGTTTAAAAACTATCTGCTAATTCAAGTGAGCCATTGACCAGACACAACAACAGTACACTGATCCGGCGTATTGCTGGAATACTGTGGTTCAGAAGTACCTGATTAGTTGTTTCTTTACAGCTCTGACCTGACACAAGTGTCTCTGGGTTATCTACACCTTAGGTTCTGGGCTCTGTACGGCATCATTCAGTGGGGAAATGGCTTTCTGAGGAGATTTCAGACCACTGTCTTCCTGCCTCATTGATCTTTCACAAGACATGCAATCTGATTTATCTAGGGTTGGTGCGTTAAATAATGCTGCCTGAAGCAGGGCACATTTTTTCCACCCCATATATATATATATATATATATATATATATATATATATATTCCTTAATAGGTGTGAGACTATAAACTTCACCCTAGGAAAAATTTATTTTGTTTAAATGGTATTTACCCCTTGTACTTTGTAGGGATTTGCTAAGAAATCTGTTTAATATCATGTTTTCATGCAGAACAGATAGCTTCTGACAGAATAGACATCTGTCGTGACCTGTCCAGATTGCTTTCCTGGCTGGTATTTAAACCCTGTTGCATGTCCTATATATCATTGTTGATGCTATTATTTATAATATGATTGTTAACCATTTAATTTCTTTGTATTCATGCATTTTCTGTTACTTTTCTTGAGTTTTGTAGGCAGTTCTCCAAGAGGTGGGACCACCTATCAATCACTGTCAAAGGGCTGCCCTGCCCTGAACTGAAGGATTCTCACAGTTCCTTGCGGTTCATTGTATGCTGTTTGTTTTGAACAGGCTGAGGTGGGAAGTGCTCCCTCTACAATTTCTATTTTCATGTTTATGGATATCTGGATATTTTGACCTGTTT
>NW_024379815.1:0-25629 GCF_016835505.1 Polypterus senegalus
GTTATAGCGCAAATTCTACACAGCGTTATGCATGAGGCCCCTGTTTAAGGCCTCTCTAAACTAATGTGCTGTCATTTGCAGATAATTATTCATGCTTCTTCACTGAGTACTTCCTTTTGGCACCTCTAATCCTTTTCTCCAAGATACACTTGGTGTATCTGTATTCATCACGATTGCCGGATCTGAAAACACTCTGTCTTGCCGCAGTCTTCTGAGCTCAAGGCCAGTGACATGCAGTGAGGTTCATGGCTGGTGAGGCACTGACTCATTCAGAGTAGGTGTTACAAATATATGAGCTGTAGCTTATTAACTGTTCATTTGGCATCCAGCATGAACATTGACTACTGGTTCTGGTTATGTTTCATATGTCATCAACAACAACAACAACAACATTTATTTATATAGCACATTTTCATACAAACAGTAGCTCAAAGTGCTTTACATATTAAAGAATAGAAAAATGAAAGACACAATTATAAAACAAAATAAATCAACATTAACATCGAATAAGAGTAAGGTTCAATGGCCAGGGGACAGAAAAACAAAAACTCCAGACGGCTGGAGAAAAAATAAAATCTGTAGGGATTCCAGACCATGAGACCGCCCAGTCCCCTCTGGGCATTCTACCTAACATAAATGAAACAGTCCTCTTTGGATTTAGGGTTCTCACGGAAGGGCTTGATGATGATGATGGTCACGTAGACTTCTTCCTTTTAATCCGTCCATCATTGTTGGAGCATCATGAAGCTTTGAGTAGGTGGAGGTGGCGCAGAAACCGGAAAAAGAAACAGAAGAGAGAGTAGGGGTCAGTACCGATTTTAGAGCCACCATGAATAGTTATTATGATGAATTGAACATATAGAGTATCAGGATTAAGTTAAATTACGATTAAAATGAAGTTATAAAAGGCCATGTTAAAGTAATGTGTTTTCAGCAGTGTTTTAAAGTGCTCTACTGTATCAGCCTGGCGAATTCCTATTGGCAGGCTATTCCAGATTTTAGGTGCATAACAGCAGAAGGCCGCCTCACCACTTCTTTTAAGTTTTGTTCTTGGAATTCTAAGGAGACACTCATTTGAGGATCTGAGGTTACGATTTGGAATATAAGGTGTCAGACATTCCGATATATAAGATGGGGCGAGATTATTTAAGGCTTTATAAACCATAAGCAGAATTTTAAAGTCAATTCTGAATGACACAGGTAACCAGTGTAGTGACATCAAAACTGGAGAAATGTGTTCTGATTTTCTTTTCCTAGTTAGGATTCTAGCAGCTGCATTCTGCACTAGTTGCAAACGATTTATATCTTTTTTGGGTAGTCCTGAGAGGAGTGCGTTACAGTAATCTAGTCGACTGAAAACAAAGCGTGAACTAATTTCTCAGCATCTTTCAGTGATATAAGAGGTCTAACTTTACTTATGTTTCTTAAGTGAAAAATGCTGTCCTAATGATCTGATTAATATGTGATTTAAAATTCAGATTACAGTCAACAATCACCCCTAAGCTTTTTACCTCCGTCTTGACTTTTAATCCTAATGTATCCAGTTTATTTCTAATAGCCTCATTGTATCCATTATTGCTGATCACTAAAATTTCAGTTTTCTCTTTATTTAACTTGAGAAAATTACTATTCATCCATTCTGAGATACTAGTCAGACATTGTGTTAGTGAATCAATAGAATCGGGTCATCAGGTGCTATTGATAAGTACAGCTGTGTGTCATCAGCATAGCTGTGGTAGCTCACGTTGTGCCCTGAGATAATCTGACCTAACGGAAGCATGTAGATTGAGAATAACAGCGGACCCAGGATAGAGCCTTGTGGAACACCATATTGGATATCATGTGTCTTCGAGTTGTAATTCCCACAACTAACAAAATATTTTCTCCCTGTCAGGTAGGATTCAAACCAATTTAAGACACTGCCAGAGAGGCCCACCCATTGACTAAGGCGATTTCTAAGAATGTTGTGATCAATGGTGTCAAATGCAGCACTCAGATCTAAGAGGATGAGAACAGATAAATGGCCTCTGTCTGCATTTACCCAAGTCATTTACTACTTTAACGAGTGCAGTTTCTGTGCTGTGATTTGTTCTAAAACCTGACTGAAATTTATCAAGAATAGCATGTTTATTTAGGTGGTCATTTAACTGCATAATGACTGCCTTCTCAGAACTTTACTTAAGAAGGCAGGTTAGAGATGGGTCTAAAATTTTCAAGAGCTGAGGGTCAAGATTATGTTTCTTAAGTAGGGGTTTAACTACAGCAGTCTTAAGACAGTCTGGGAAGACCCCAGTATCTAGTGACGAATTTACTATGTCAGAACATTATCAATTAGCACGCCTGATACTTCTTTGAAAAACCTTGTTGGTATCGGGTCAAGGACGCAGGTGGAGGGTTTTAATTGAGAGATTATTTTTTTAAATCAGGTAAATCTATCCTAGTGAAAGAGTTTAATTTGTTTATAACAGGATGCTGGGGTTTAGGGGATCCTTAGTGTTGGGGAGATATACTATGTTATTTCTAATATCATTAATTTTTGATTGAAAATACAGCGACAGCCTCACAGGTTTCACTGGAAGCACTTAGGAGGCATTCCTTTGAGCTACCTGGGTTTAGTAGGCGATCAATTGTTGAAAATAAGACTCTGGGATTACTAGCATTGTTATTTATAATCTTAGAGAAATAGCAGCGTCTCTCAAGACGGACAGTGTTATTGTATTCTGTTATTTTGACTTTTAATATTTCATGGTGGATAGTAAGTTTAGTCTTCCTCCATTGACGCTCAGCTCTACGGCATGTTCTCTTTAAATCAGACACTCTTTGGGTCTTCCATGGTATAACAATGCTAGAAGATTTTTTCACTGTCTTTTCAGGTGCAACTATGTCAACAGCAGCTCTCACTTTAGAATTAAATCTTTCCACCTTACTATTTACATTGTCCTCGCTATTATAGCTGGCACTATAAACGGACTGATTGCTTAAAATGTTTGTAAGTTTTAAAGCTGCTGCGAATCAAAGAAGCGTTTTTAACAATATGCTTCTCATGAGTGTTTTTTATCATTATTTCTATATTAAAAAGTAGAAGAAAATGGTCTGATAGACCAATATCAATGATCTGTTTTATATCAACTTTCAGTCCTTTAGTAATCACTAAGTCTAATGTATGACCTGCTTTATGTGTAGGCTGATTTATGAGTTGTCTCAAATCAAAAGAATCCAGGAGGTTCATAAATTCTTTTACTTTTAGATCACACTGATTATCTATATGAAAATTAAAGTCGCCAACTATTAGGAGTGTGTCATAGTTAGTAATTAAAATTGACATTAAGTCAGAGAATTCCTCAAAAAGCGCGTTATATTTAGGAGGTCTATACACGGATAGTACTAGAACTTGAGAATCTCCATGAATAACAACGGCGAGATACTCAAAGGACTTGAACTTACCAAAACTGACATCTTTACATTTTAATCGGCTCGAGTAAATGTTAGCCAATCCGCCCCCTTTTCCCTGGCGGTTGCGAGTAAAACTGTAATCCGGCGCAGATTCGATTAAAACTGCCGCATCTGAATTAAGCCATGTTTCACTTAGTGCAATAAAATCTATTTTTATCACTAATAAGATCGTTGATAAAAAAAAAAACGTTTTGTTAGTTAAAGCTCTAACATTTAATAGTGCCATATTTAATGTTTGGAGGTGCAGAGATGAGTACTATGCGTTATTGTTATTTGGAATAGGAACTAAATTATTATTATTAGCGCGCTCTGTGTATTTTTTGTTTAATCTGTGATCTGTTTTTATAGTTTTAATACATTGTTCCTCTAAAATAGTGATTTTAATTAGATTATTGGAGTTTATGCCGTATTTCCTAGGTTTTCTACGTGCATTGAGATTGCTTATTACAGTATTAATGGTGTGAACTTTAACGGAAGACTCTATTAAACATTCATCATGTCCTGGCACAGCAGTATTATTTTGGAAGGGGTTAAGAGCAGAGATAGATAGTCAAGAAAACGAATTACCTTCGATATGTTTTCGGAGAGGACCCGGCGCCAAACTGTTCGGATGCAGGCCATCACGCTTGAAGAGACGCGCCTTTCCAAAAGAGATTCCAATTGTTGATGAAACCGACATCCTTCTTCTTGCAGAAACCCTGTAGCCAGTTGTTCAACCCTAGCAGACGACTGTAGTACTCGTTGGATCGTCTGACGAGAGGTAGTGGACCCGAAACGAAGATCTTTGCCGATGGGGTCCTCTCCTTCGTGTCTTTAATCAAAGCTGCGAAGTCAGCCTTCAGGATTTCTGATTGTCGGTGCCTTATATCGTTTACGCCGGCATGCAAGACGATTGATCCAACTGCCCTCTCCTTGTGTTTCTCGTAGACTGCTGGCGACGTTTCATTACATCTCGGACACGAGCACCGGGAAAACAAGAAACAAACGATTTTGCATTAGGGCATGCGACATTAAGGTTTCTAACGATAGAATCACCTACCACTAATACATCACCAGGTGCTGAAGGTGAAATGGGGACGCGGAGAGGGTCAAACCGGTTCTGAGATAAAATGCTCGCCTGTGCCGATGGAGGTGCTCTGGCCTTGAACCCCCGCCTGCATAGCTGAAATCCACCGAGGTCAGCAGCGGCGTCCTCCTACGAGGCGGGGTGAGGTCGGCACAACGCGGGGTTGATGTTTCGCCGGTTCCAGATGGCAAGGACGGTTTATCCAACAGCCGGGCCTTCAGATTTCTCAGGTATTTCCGTCGGGACAGGAGTTTCTGAATCTGTTCGTCAAGTGCTTGGAGTTCCTCAATTACGATTTCAATGTCATCAGCATTATTTATACACAGATAGGTAAGACACATATTTGACTAAGAAAGATTAGTCTACATTAATAGCGACGAGAGGGAGCGCATTTCCTCTGCACCCTCCATGTGTTCTAAATTTGCCATTGCAATTTCACAATTCAAACTCATTCAATACAAAAGAAAGTATAGAATGGTGTACAAAAAAAACGGATTTCAGTTTTGACCTTAATTGAAATATTTAGTTGTGCACTTGATTTTCTGATATCGCTAACTTATTGGCGCCCAGAGCCTCTGCATAGAAGAACAGCAGCAACAAACACCTCTTGGGCTCACATCTGTCACGGTACTGTCTGCCTCACCTTGTGCCTTTTAACTGCAGTTTTATGTCCGATCACCAAGACTAAATATGTCACTCATATTCATTAAAGCTATTAGCCAGACTGTGGAAAGTCAGGGTGTATAATAAATGTGTCTGCAAACATTATATTGGCAACATACAGAAAGACAGCAATAGGCACTTGCCAATTTCATGCATCAACCCCATGTGGGAGGAAGAGCGCAGTCTAAGGTAAGGTGAGACTCGTCTCCTCGCTGCCTCACCTCGCGTTTCTCCCCTATATTTGATCAGGAAATGTGCAAATTCAGTGATTTTTGAAATTCGTACAGAAAGCAACTTTATAGCACAAACCAGTGGACATATTTCTTTTATGTTGTCACTATTAGTTTTTTTTTTCTTTTCATGATGACAGGTACGTCCCTGCTCAAGGCTAAACTTCACCTTTTCAACGCAAACAGTTTTTGCCAAAACGAAACTACGAAGTTACAGCATCTTTGTATTTGTGCATGTTGGAGTTGTCAGTTTTGAAGGTACTCCAGTTTGTACAGGCAAAGCAGTCCTGAAGCTCCTCTTCTACCTTGCTGGTGCACCTGTGAACTGATCTCTACTAGCTTTGCAGTTCTGAGCTTGTAAGCAGAAATAAGGCAAATCATAGAATGGTCAGCAAATCCAAGGAGAGCCAGGAGAACACACAACAATCATCCTTAATATACAACTCTTGTAGGAAATTTTATTTGTTGTTGATATTTAAGGTGGACCTGTTTTAAATCTACATGGATAAAATCAACCAAAATAATTATTTTTCCACCTCAGTGATTACATGTGTATGTTGGTGTGAGTGCAAATGTAAACACTCAGCAGAATCGCTAAGGAGAACTCTCGCAGTAAGTAAAACAGCTTACAATTTATGTTCATGAATTTTAGGTTGGGGTAGCATCATTTAAAAAAAAGTGTGCCATCTTTACACCAACCTTGATTAATGATGAAGCACTCCACTGCCTTTTGTTAGGTTGCAGATTTCGGTAATGTAGTCTGCTCAGAACAACGTGAAGCTGGTTAAATCGAATGCAGAGCCAGGAATGGAGTCATTCAGCCACGTTTTCATGTTATGTTCTCACTATGAATTACTGTATATATGCTCGTGTATAAGTCGGGTCTTGAAACCCAAAAAATCGATCATAAAATCAGACCCCTGACTTACATGCCCATTCAAAATTGCAAGACTTAATTTTTTTTCACATCTTCTTGCCTCCTCCAATCTTGCATCAGTTTCTCAGATGCATCGAATTTTGTTGTAGCAGTGCAGTCACCAATTTCTTTCACTAGTTCAACGACATTTAATTTAAAACCAGCTTCATATTTTCTTCTGAACGAACGCTTCATAGTAGATATGATAAAGGTGTATGAGGGTGTGAGATACAAAAAACACAAATCAGTGTAAACGTTGCTTCGGAGTATTTCAGGTATTACCGTGTGGTCATGTAGGCACGAGAGAGAGAGCGAGCGAGAAAGAAAGAGGTTAGGAGCACGCTCTGATACAGCTCCGTGGTTACTCTGTCAGGTGGGCGTTAGCATATCATAATGTCTTGGGACAATAGTGTGAGTTTTCTGCATTCGACTTATACGACCGACATTATACAATGCCAGAAATTATAAAATAAAATCAAGCCCCGACTTATCTGTGGGAGAACTTATCCACGAGTATATACGGTACTCCCTTTACAATACGATTGTGTCACTTTAGCATTGTTCTTTAACAACTTTCATTTGCACATGTGGCTCCATGCTTTTGGACTTAGGTTGGACAAGCTCTGAGAACTAAGCTGTGGCACTTAGGCCTGTGTGTCACTCCACACTTACCTAAGGAGTAATGTCAGGAACTGCTACATTTTGTTTTTTAACAGCCAACACCAACTACGTGTTACAAGCCTTATTTTTTGTCAATCATAAGTAAGAATTCTGAAAAGAAACCAAGTAACATTCACCAGATAGATTCAATTCTTGTTGTTCTGGGATACTTTTTGACCAAAAATTACATTTTTCTGGTCTGGCGTAGAATTATTATTATTTAAGCCCTTTAGCTGTTTCCCATGCACATGTGTTTGACACCATACATTAGTTAGAGGATGAATTGAGAAAGTAAATGTCACTGACAACACCTTTATGGGAATGGGGAGAAGTTATAAGAAGCCATTTAGTATTGGATAAGGCTGGCATTACACAATTGAAAGGCATTTATACATGAGCCTGGTGCCATATTGATTAGGCAAGGGCACCAGGTAAAGTAAGATCCCTCCTGTTTTGCCAGTAAATAGATAAGAAAAACCTATGCTGTGAAAACTCCTGGAACAATGGCACATGAACATTTTTGGCAAATGATAAAGAAATTCCTCCGCTAGAAATCTGCCAACACTTCTCATGCTCAGTTTCACAAATAGTGAGTCATTTCTACCCTTAATTTATCTCATTGTTTAATTAGCTGTCGTTTTTATTTCTTCTCTCATTTTCAGTTTCAGAAAAGTGCATTAGTATTAGATTTACTGGTAATGACATCTGAATACTGATGATTAATGACAAGCACAACAGACACCAGGGCAAGAGGCAATAAATGCTAAACAGCACCATTTCAGTATTTCTGACGTGTGTGCTTATTAGTAATTAAAAAAAAAAAAAAAAATCCATAAATAACCAGAAAATTATAAAAAAGAAAATATGGAAAGCAAAATTGTTATGCATCTAAATTCCTGATTCATTCAGTATACATTTAGAATAACCAATTTGTAAGTTTTGAATTGATGCAGAGAAAAGCCAAGCAAAATGAAACCTTTTATTGGCTAACTAAAAGACTACAATATGCAAGCTTTGTGGCAACTCAGGTCCCTTCTTCAGGCAAGATGCAGAATTGATGCAGAAACACAAAGTAGGAAGAAGTTGCTTAACCCCCTTATTGTTACATTTTTTCACAAAAAAACGTAAAAAACGTTGCATTTTTATGTCTTGATAAATCTCCTCTTTTTATTGTAAAATGTGGAAAACACTAAAAGAACAAAGTCAGAAGTATAGAAAGTATAATAGTAATAATATGAATAGCAGCTTGTACATGTGCAAATGACGCGAGTGTCACTTTTGGATTCTCAGAATCACTTTTGGTTTCACTGACCATTTCAGTTTCACTGCGTGAAAACAGATTCACTTCACCATCACTGCCAACGAGAGGCATTTCTTATGAGACACCATTATGAGGCAAGGAGAAGACTTGTCTATACCAGTGCACAAGTAACGATTGACGCTAACGCTGTTGACACAGTTACAGCCCGAGTGACACTCGGGTCTAACGCTAAGGAGGTTAATTAATGCCACAGTCCAATAAATGTTTTCCATAAAAACCTACTGGAGACCTCCAAGACTGAAGTTGAGAACCACTAATTTACCTTGTAACACTGTAATAACATTTGGTTGGGCAAAATATGCAGTCTTGCACCTGAACCTACAGCATTAAGTGTATAGGTAAATTGTGTATTATGCACTTTCTGAGAACTGTTACTGATCGTCTTCTTTCCTGCTCCTCTCCTTATCATACAATACTTTCAGGATGAAAACATTCTGCCAGCAGATGTCCCAGCACTGGCTCTGCTGTAGATTATACAGAAGAGGGTGCCTAACCAGTCGGCCAAGGTCTCCAGGGGCCTCATGTATAACGCCGCGCGTAGAACTCGCACTATAACATGGCGTAAGCACAAAAGCCGAAATGTGCTTACGCACAGAAAAATCCAGATGCAGGAATCTGTGCGTACTCCAACTTCCACGTTCTTTTGTTACATAAATCCCGATCAGCGTGAAAACTACTAACGTGCGCACGCCATTTTGTAACGCCCAAATCCTCCCAGAATTACGCCTATTTGAATATGCAAATCAATATAAATCGCCCTTAAGCGCAGCCTTCTGTGAAAAGACAATGGGAAAAGCACGGGGAAAATATAAGAATTTCAGCGAATACCAAGTGGAGGCAAAGGAAAAACATACTATTTGTTCAAATAAACTGTGGTATAATCAACAAAATGAAGTTGATCGAGTGACATAGCGTGTTGGATAAACTTGAAAGCTCAAATTCAAAAATCGCACAGTGCGGAAATAAAAAAGAAGTCACATATCAAAGTCGCCGTGAAAAGAAGAGTTGTAAGCCCACTGTCTGAGTGTCATATGAAAGCTTATTAGGGTACAGAGAAAAAAGGCACACGGTGGGGAAAGCGCGAAATGTCAACTTTAATCTCGAATTTTCCACTTTAATCACGTAGTTTATTTTGTCATTTAGTAGAACATTATAAACTTCATCTTAAAATCGTTTAATTAACCAGTTTCTCAAAATTACATCGTAATTAAAGTAGCACGTTAAATGCTTTGTTTTGTATTTGATCTTCTACTCGTATGTGATCTATGTATGTGAATCACTACTTGCTTCTTAAACTGGCTCTCTTCCTCCAACTGGACACAGAGTCCATTACATTTGTGATATTGCAGCTCTCTGAATAACTAAAATACTGAGATGTATACGTGATGTCATTTTCATTATGATAGGAGCTAAAGCACATTATTAAACATGTGTTTCATGAGCCTCGTGCTCATGACAAGCATTATCTTTTGTCGAAATTTGTCGCTGCGTTTTAGCTGTGTTGTTATTTTCTCTTTCTGTTTTATATTCAATATATATTGGCGTGGCCGCCCCAAGAGTCCTTGCTTTTCTTTCCCCAAGTAACCGATCGCCATACAATCAGCTCTGTAATAGAAGTTAAGCCATCTGTAAGCTTAGCGCCGATTCTTCAAAACGTTTAAAGAACATTGAAATATCTTCGTAGTGCATGTTTAATTATTCTATCCTTCACGACACTCCCAGTGAAGAATATAGATTATTTAAATGAAGTTAAAGTTTTATGTGTATAATTTAACAAACATATTTTGCTGCATTTCACCTTAAAAATGATATCGTCATCATATGTAAATACGCGCTTTATAAAGTGGCTCAGGTTGTGAGATATTATAACTGTAGTGCAAGTTTACAGTGTGGTGATTGTACTTATAAGTACAAACCGTTCTACAAGGAGCAATTGATTGAGTGCATTTAAAGTTCTTGGGATTAAATTGTTTCTGAACCGCTGAGGTCCATTACAGGAAAGGCTTTAAAACATTTTGCAGTGGCTGAGGTAGCGTGTCCTTAAAGCTGTATACCGATAATTCTCTTTCCGGTCAGCTGCTGCTGTGATTCACACTCAGATACAGTGATATAAATACTCCGAGTCGTGCAGTGAGAGTAATATGGAAAAAGATGATCCGCTGTGGCAACTCCTAACGGGAGGAGCTGAAAGAAGAAGAACAAGAAGAAGGAGAAGTGAGAGTAACAACGCTAAAGCAGTTATGGTATTTGGAATACTATGGCTGTTCCCTGGACCATTATATTCTTACGAGTTAATTACAATCAGATGCATTACACTAATAAACAATATGCGGTTAGTTTCTGTGTATTTATAAAGCCGCGTCATGAAAATAATGAGTAATCACACAAGAACAGTACCATTGCTTTGGCGCTGGGTGCCGCCAGTTTGCAAAACCGAGCGGAGAACTTGTACGACAAGGCATGAGGTACCGTGGATAAGTGCGTGGCTTTACGCCAAGTGTAGGTTTTATACATCGCAATTTGAAGCGTGGAAAAGTTCTTACGCAACATTTTCTGCTGCGCACCGTTTATACATGAGGCCCCAGGACTGTCACTGTGTGGGACTTTCTGTTGTAACTGTTATGGCTGTGGACCATAGGTTTATTTTCTCCACTGATGCTGCTGATTGAAGTTTTTGTTTTCATTCTTCATTGTCAACTGGCCATAGTTCAAGAAGATTTTTTACAGATATATGTTAACATGTTTGGAACTGATTGTTTTTTTGTTTTCTTTATTTTATTAATTTTAATTAAAAGAAAATAATAATCCATACAATCAAATCAAACTTAAATTAAGCCAAAATTCATTCCCCACCCAAAAGAGAGGAGAGCCAGCCAGCAAAGCAAATCTATGAAGCTGCATGGAAGAAAGAGTATCCTTTTCCCCAGAACTGCTTTGTTTTACTGTGTATTTAATCTGTATCTTTATGTGTATACATATGTACAGTTGTGCTTGAAAGTTTGTGAACCCTTTAGAATTTTCTAGATTCCCGCATAAATATGACCTAAAACATCATCAGCAATTCACTCAAGTCCTAAAGGTAGATAAAGAGAAACCAGTTAAACAAATGAGACAAAAATATTATACTTGGTCATTTATTTATTGAGGAAAATGATCGAATATTACATATTTGTGAGTGGCAAAAGTATGTGAACCTCTAGGATTAGCAGTTAGTTTGAAGGTGAAATTAGAGTCAGGTGTTTTCAATCAATGGGATGACAATCAGGTGTGAGTGGGCACCCTGTGTTATTTAAAGAACAGAGATCTATCAAAGTCTGCTCTTCACAACACATGTTTGTGGAAGTGTATCATGGCATGAACAAAGGAGATTTCTGAGGACCTCATAAAAGAGTTGTTGATGCCCAGCAGGCTGGAAAAGGTTACAAAACCATCTCTAAAGAGTTTGGACTCCACCAATCCACAGTCAGACAGATTGTGTAGAAATGGAGGAAATTCAAGACCATTGTTACCCTACCAGGAGTGGTCGACCAACAAAGATCACTTTAAGAGCAAGGCATGTAATAGTCAGCGAGGTCACAAAGGACCCTAGGGTAACTTCTAAACAACTGAAGGCCTTTCTCACATTGGCTAATGTTCATGCTCATGAGTCCACCATCAGGAGAACACTGAACAACAATGGTGGGCATGGCAGGGTTGCAAGGAGAAAGCCACTGCTCTCCAAAAAAAACATTTCTGCTCGTCTGCAGTTTGCTAAAGATCACGTGGACAAACCAGAAGGCTATTGAAAGAATGTTTTGTGGACGGATGAGACCAAAATAGAACTTTTTGGTTTAAATGAAAAGTGTTATGTTTGGAGAAAGGAAAACACTGCATTCCAGCATAAGAAACTTATCCCATCTGTGAAACATGGTGGTGGTAGTATCATGGTTTGGGCCTGTTTTGCTGCATCTGGGCCAGGGCGGCTTGCCTTCATTGATGGAACAATGAATTCTGAATTATATCAGAGAATTCTAAAGGAAAATGTCAGGACATCTGTCCATGAACTGAATCTAAAGAGAATGTGAGTCATGCAGCAAGACAACGACCCTAAAAACACAAGTCGTTCTACCAAAGAATGGTTAGAGAAGAATAAAGTTAATGTTTTGGAATGGCCAAGTCAAAGTCCTGACCTTAATCCAATCGAAATGTTGTGGAAGGACCTGAGGCGAGCAGTTCATGTGAGGAAACCCACCAACATCACAGAGTTGAAGCTGTTCTGTACGGAGGAATGGGCTAAAATTCCTCAAAGCCGGTGTGCAGGAATGATCAAAAGTTACGGAAACATTAGACTCTAATTTCACCTTCAAACTGACTGCTAATCCTAGCGGTTCACATACTTTTGCCACTCACAAATATGTAATATTCGATCATTTTCCTCAATAAATAAATGACCAAGTATAATATTTTTGTCTCATTTGTTTAACTGGTTTCTCTTTATCTACTTTTAGGACTTGAGTGAAAATCTGATGGGGTTTTAGGTCATATTTATGCAGAAATATAGAAAATGCTAAAGGGTACACAAACTTGCAAGCACAACTATAGTTAGTAATTTGTACATTTTTTTAATTGCATTGTGCCACTGTATATTTGTAACAGTGCTTTGAGCCTGCATTCAGTAAGCAGCACTCTGTCTATATATATCTTTCTATATAATATGCTACCCTGGCTGTTTGTTTGTCTGTCCAGGATTTGAAATCACCTGCAGCTCGCAAACCGTTCCACCTATTCACTTGACGTTTGGTGCACGTATACTACGTGATGTCTACTATCCACTTTTGGGGTGATGATTTTTATTACTCATTTTTATTTTATTTTACTGTAGAATCAACTCTCGGCAGCGCGCTGCAGGGTGGCCATGCGGTGCATGCGTATGGGCGCTATTCTCATTCCCTAACACCTTTGCCGTCACTTCCCCTACTTCTTCATATCTTAAATCATTCTTGAGGCAGATTGAAGACTTAAGTGCCAGCTTAAGTGAAAAATTAAAGAAAATGTACTAAGTAATTGCAACACAAAAACTAACTTAATCAGTTTTAACGCAAAAAGTTGCCGACGAGAGAAGAGAAGAAGTGGGCTGCTAGCAAGCAGCAAGCGCATCAACCTCTGAGCAAACAAATGGTAAATGTACAGAGAAAGAGGATGAAAACTATGAATGCTCACCTCAAGTGTATTCACTGCACATTATCATGCAGTACGCTGTTACTGGTATATACATAAAATATAATAGAAAATTGTAAAGGTTGTCCGTCTGTCATGTAAATACACACACACACACAAACACGCACCTCTGGCCTTTGAAGCTTGATCTTGGTCTCAACTGACAAGCGTATGCCATGGCATACACGAGCGACCATGATTTTCATACTGAATTGTGGCGACACCAACTAAGTCCGCCTCATGGCTGCCGAAGATGCAGGAGTTCATATCTTTTAAGAAAAATGCACAACCACGAACAAATAGAATGGAGGTGCATGTACCGTCTAACACGCAGCATTGCTGACACAGACCGATCCACAATGACAGCAAGCGGAAAGTAACAGCAACCGTCCACAAACAACTTTCAGCTGAAAAACAAACTGAAACACTCTGTCACAGTGAGGCACATTCCACACACTAATGACATACTTTTAGATCACTACAGGAGGACACAAAATGTAATTGGGACACACTCTGACCATTTCATACACAACGTTTGGCCAAGAAAAATAACAGCATCCAAAATTTTTTCTCAATGTCGGCGTAAAAGCAGGAGCCGTTTCACTGACCACAAACTAAAAACAACACAGAAAGCCACTGCCACACGTCCTAAAGTGAAAGATCGGGCTGAAATTCTACAGTAATTGCAAGAATAAATGATTAGTACACATACACAGTATCAACAGCACCTTATCTTTTACATCCATTTGAGTCTCTCTTGATAATCCCCCTGACACAGTACATACATCGTCAAATGAGTTCAGGACAGAAAAATGGAAACACCACACACACACACATACCTGACAGCCTCAATAAAGTATCATCCATCCAGCTATATCCCAACTACAGGGTCACGGGGGTCTGCTGGAGCCAATCCCAGCTAGCACAGAGCAAGGCAGGAACAAATCCGGCAGGGCGCCAGCCCACCGCAGGGCGCACACACAAAACACAATTTAGGATTGATTGCCAATGCACCTAACCTGCATGTCTTTGGACTGTGGGAGGAAACCCATGCAGACACGGGGAGAACATGCAGACTCCATGCAGGGAGGACCTGGGAAGCGAACTCGGGTCTCCTTACTACGAGGCAGCAGTGCTACCACTGCGCCACCGTGCCGCAAAAAATATAAATATATATATACTGTACATTGTCACGCACATGCGAGTAGGGGCCCGCGTACGGACCTAAACGGTATTGTAAAGTCGTATGCCAGAAGGGAATGGCGGGGTACTAACCTTTCTCTCTTTGTTTCCTGCAGAAAGAAAGACACACCGCCACCATGACTCTACCTGACTCACTAACCACGCATCGCCACTTCCGCCCTTCCTCTGTCAACTTCTGATGACGTCAGCCATCCCAACATCCATCTTGGCTCCTTCCCAGCATACCTCTCTCTCTACTTCCGGTCCCTCTTCATAAATATTCCCCACTCCGCCATTTTGACTGTCAACTGTATGGGGCAATTGTGTACTGTTTTGACACACTCTAATTATTGAAAATTACTTTTCTACAGTATACAGGGTATACTTTATGATTGTTTGTCTTTATTTTCACTATATATATATATATATATATATATATATATATATATATATATATATATATATATATATATATATAAAGCAAAATACCAGGCTTGTGAGAAGTAGTGTGTTAAAGAAGCAATGAAAAAGAAAAGGAAACATTTTGAAAATAACGTAACATGATTGTCAATGTAATTGTTTTGTCACTGTTGTGAGTGATGAGTATTGCTGTCATATATATTTACACACACACACATAAACATATATATATATACATATCTATACATATACACATATATATACACATATATACATATATATATATATACATACACACACATACACACAAATACATATATATATACATACACACACACATATATAAACATATATATACATATACATACATATCTACATATATACACACACAGCTATTTCGTATCAGTGCAATACGCTGCTTGTTAAAACGGATAACTCCCGCTCTTACGTGCAAGTCTGCGTGGATATTATGAACTATCGTATTTGTTTAAGTTCTATTTAAATTTTAAATAGAAGGAATTTTTATTTAGTCGACAGAAATATCTTTGGTAGGAATGGTAAAAACAGACAGGAATATTATTAGTGAATAAATCAACTCAAACCTTAAACAACTTATAATATTTTGCTCTCCATAAAATATATCCTGTCTAAATTATACAAGTTAGAAATAAAATAAACATTAAAAGAACAAACATTCAAATTTCTTTACTCTTATGTAATTTTATATAAAAAATAAACTTAGATTTTAAATATCCCAAAAGATTTTGCTCTCCATAAAAATATATCCTGTCAAAATTATACAAATTCAAATATGAACATGCTGCATAACAAAACCTGGAAATATAAATAAAATGTGTTCCTTTCAGCAATAACAAATCAAATCATTCAGTTGTCTTTGCTCATATGTCATTTTAGAGCTGGACGCCTGGCATCTTTTTGGCCACAAGTTCGTTTCTGTTTGGTGTGAGGTTCTGTGTTGTGGAGATTCTCAGGATGGATTGCAGGTGCTCATCAGTGAGGCGACTCCTGTGTGCTGTTTTGTTAGTCTTTATCACTGAGAAGAGCTTCTCACACAGATATGTGCTACCAAACATGCACAAGGTTCGAGCCGCATGTAGACGGACTTTTTTTGTTCTTCAAAGTCACCAAAGCGCCGTGCAAACTCAGTGCGCTCAGTTTATCAGCAAAGTGCGTATTTGGGAACACCGTAGTGACGACTTGGTTTAACATTACTTGGCAACAGGCAAAGTGGGGCAAGTTGCACTGGTGCATTTGTGTCTCCCATAAAAGCAGCTTCACTTGAAATCACTTTGTGATTGTGCACGGGTAAAACGTCCGCTGAAGTGTCAGATTCTTATTTAATTCTTCTGCTTTCTGTATCTTCTGCATTGCATTCAGGTTACCCTGATGTTTTGTGTCATAGTGCCGTCTTAGATTAAATTCTGTAATTACAGCCACATTAGCTCCACAAATGAGACACACGGGTTCAGTAAACATATACTCAGCCTCCCATCGGTTTTTAAAGGCTCTATTTTCAGAATCAACTTTTCTCTTCAGCATCGTGTGAGCTAGCTTCGCAATAACTTGCAGCATCTTAAGGTAGACCTGATTAACGCGGTAACTATTCGGCAAGGCAGCTGAAAGCGCTGCATTATGGGATCTGTAGTTTATTGTGTTACCAGCGCTTCATATACCCGGGCTTTAATAACAATAATACAGTATATAAAATGATCTCGCGGGCGGATATAATTACGCCGGGCGGATGTGGCCCGACCCTTGAGTTTGACACATATGGACTAAATAGAACTTGAAAAGATATATTTTTCAAATGTGATCGCACAATTCAGATAGAGTTGACGCAGCACTACAGCCTGCATGCCTCAATAAGTTATCCTCCCCTCGCTCTTACTTTTTTACCGTTCATCTAATGAATACACTGAGTATGGCTTTACCAAAATAATCATTGATGGCGAATAAAGTATCCATTATTCGAGTATGTAGATCGGGTTATATATATATATACATATATATACCAGCGTATCGCAGCGGAGAAGTAGTGTGTTAAAAAAGCTAGAAAAAGAAAAGGGAACATTTTAAAAATAACGTAACATGACTGTCAATATACAGTATTTGTTTTGTGAGTGTTACTGAGTGTTGCTGTCATCAAGGATTTGATTATCATTATTTCTTTCAATCAGGTTCGTATTTGTAGGATGTGTTGTGTTCAAGTTACATTCCGTGTTTGTCAATCGTTGTAAAGATGACAGGTTTCATTCATCGATTCGTTTCTTACTGCATCAATAAACAGCTCGTCTTCTTCTTTATCTGAGACCTGACACACTGCATGCACGGGTTTTTTTACACTGTCTTCCTTTAGCGGGACATTGACTTTTTCCAACGTGTGCTTTGTTTTGGATTTATGAATATGCTTGTATGTATCAGACGCTTCATATTTTTGCTGCCTTTTCAATTGTGTAATTCGGTTTTTGTTCAGCGCTTTGGAACTGTTGCTTTTATCTGTGCACTGCGTCAGTTCACGTGAGCCTTTCGGTGTACATGCATCGAAGTTTCCCAGCTGTGCTGGTGCCATCTCGTGCTATGTCCATGGCTGTATTTAATGTTACCTTAGTCCTGGCACTTAAAACTTTCTCTCGCAGTTTCGCTGAGTTTGTACCAAACACCACCCTGACCATCTCATCTTCCTCTCCATAAACACAGTCCTTCACCCGTGAATATTTAGTGGGAGTTTGCTATTGGATTGCCGCTGACGGACGGCCTTATATGGGCAGGCACTAAATTACAAACGCCAGCGGCAGCCTGTCTATGAACTTAATTTAAAGGTTTAGGTTTACATCGTGCTTTGTTTCCGAAGTAGCAGAACTCATCAATATGGTTGTATATGTCACTCGCCGCTTCTTATTGTTTCGCTGCCTTCTAAATTATATAATGCATGTTTTCTTCAGCGCTTTTTGAGGTCTTCCTGGTTTTCTATGTACTGCGTGATTACGTGAAGGCGTGATGATGTCACACAAAACTCCGCCCCCACGGCGTTCAAGCTCATCTCCATTACAGTAAATGGAGAAAAACAGCTTCCAGTTATGACCATTACGCGTAGAATTTCGATATAAAACCTGCCCAACTTTTGTAAGGAAGCTGTAAGGAATGAACCTGCCAAATTTCAGCCTTCCACCCACACGGGAAGTTGGAGAATTAGTGATGAGTCAGTGAGTGAGTGAGTGAGTGAGTGAGTGAGTGAGTGAGGGCTTTGCCTTTTATATATATATATATATATATATATATATATATATATATATATATATATATATATATATATCTTGTTGGGTCACAGATTTGCACAGAGACACAGAAGGTCGTAGAAAAAAAGAAGGATTTTTATTCAGACACCGCAAACACATGAGCTTAAACGTGCTCCATGACAAGTCAGATATAACAGTTCCGCTAGGAGCAGAGAGAGATAAAAGCAAACAATCAATTCCCAAACTGACAGGCGCTGCACAAGGCTTATAAGTCGGCGGAGTACGCTGAGGCTTGTATTACGCGTTATAGTGCAAGGATAAGGAGCAATGTGTAGTCAGTGTTTCAGGGTTTGTGGTTTTCCCAGGGCGTCTGTCTCTATTTGGGGTGCGATCAGCCCTCCAGCTCACACCCTCCCCCTCAGCTTTATTCACATTCCTGTGAATCAAGCGACTCTCTGTACTAGGTTCATTTAGTCGTGATAATACATCTGCGTTGACGTGTTCAGAACCTGGTCGGTGCTTTACTGTGAAACTGTAAGGTTGTAAACCCAGAAACCATCTCATTAGACGAGAGTTTGTATCTTTCTGTCGGTACAACCACTGGAGTGGAGCATGATCAGTTACCAAAGTGAAGTTTCGTCCCCACAAGTAATAGCGGCGCTTCCACAGCCCACTTAATTGCCAAGCATTCTTTCTCAATTGTAGAATAATTGCGTTCCCTAGGAAGTAATTTCCTACTCAAATATGTGATTGGATGTTCTTCTCCATCAAAAATTTGTGACAGGACTGCTCCCACACCAAATGCACTTGCGTCTGTTTGCAAGATAAAATCTTTTGTGAAATCCGGGTTCCTTAGAACCGGGTAAGAAGACAATGCTTTTTTTAAATCGTTGAAAGAACGTTCGCAATTTTCTGTCCACAGGACAGGTCGGTTTTTTCTGCCTCTAGTAAGTTCTGTAAGAGGAGCAGCTCTATGTGCAAAATTTGGAATGAATTTTCTGTAGTAACCAGCGAGTCCCAGAAAGGCGTACTTGTTTCTGTGTCTCAGGTCTCGGGTAAACAAGCATTTCTTCTATTTTCCTTAATTGTGGCCTAAGTAAACCCTTGCCCATAGAATAGCCTAAGTAATGAGTCTCGGACATGCCTAGTTTACATTTCTTAGGGTTAGCAGTAAGGCCAGCCTGTCTCAAGCTTTCAAGAACGGCTTGAAGCCGCTCTAAGTGTGTTTTCCAATCATTGCTAAAAATCACGACATCGTCAAGGTATGCCCCAGCATATTCAGAGTGAGGACGTAGGATCTGATCCATCATACGCTGAAAAGTTAGAGGTGCCCGTGAAGACCAAACGGGAGTCTTGTAAATTCATAGAGTCCGTCAGGAGTCGCAAATGCCGTTTTCTCACAACTGCTAGCCTCTAAAGGCACCTGCCAATAGCCTTTCGTGAGATCTAGCGTGGAGATATAGCTCGCCTGACCCAGTTTTTCCAACAGTTCATCGACACGGGCATGGGATAAGCATCAATTTAGAGACCTTATTCAAGCGCCTGAAATCGATACAGAACCGAACCGAACCGTCTTGCTTTGGGACTAATACGACTGGGCTGCACCAGTCACTTTTACTTTCACGAATTACACCCAGTGTCAGCATCTTTTTTACCTCTTCGCGCAATATTTCGCGCTTCCGTATCCGAACGGCCGCATCTGTCGCGAACATCAGGTGCAGTGGTAATTTTATGTTTTGTAATGTTAGTCTTGCCTGGTAAATCTGAAAAGACATCAGTGTTCCGTTCTATCAAAGATAACAGTTCTGTCTTTTGCGTGTCAGTAAGATCGTTACCAATGGTAACATCGGACTGAGAAACAGCAGCCAAGGAAGTGTTAACCTCTTGTCGGTCGTGCCATTCCTTCAAGAGGTTAATGTGTAAAATCTGGAATGGTTTGCGCCGCCGGTATTCTAACCTTGTAATTTACTGGACTCATACGCTCCTCAATAATGGCGGGCCCTGCCATTTAGCTAAGAATTTGTGTGGATCCGAGGGAACCAGTACCAAAACACGATCGCCAGGTTTGAACTCACGGAGCTTGCTGCGCCTATCGTAAAGACGCTTCTGAGTTTCCTGTTCTCGTTGTTGGTGTTCCACAGCAATAGAGGAAAGCATAGAAATTCTGTCTTGCAACGAAATTAGTCGATCTGCAAAGCTTGGACCCTTAGCTGCTCTCTCGTTTCCTATCCATTCCTCACGTACCACATCCAGGATGCCTCGCGGCCGCCTGCCGAATAACAACTCGAAGGGACTCAAGCCAGTGGACGCCTGTGGTGATTCTCGCACGCATACAAAACAAACGGTAGGACAGTGTTCCATGTTGTGGGATCATTATGAGCAACTCGCCTGATCATCTGTTTCAATGTTTTGTTAAATCGTCGGTTAAACCATTCGTTTGAGGATGGTAAACAGTAGTACTCAATTTCTTAATAGCAAAGCTGTCACACAATTGTTTCATCACACGAGAAGTGAAAGGTGTGCCCTGATCAGTTAAGATTTCTCTAGGGATACCAATACGAGTAAAAGTTTCACATAGTGCTTTGGCTACAGCCGAAGAGTTGGCCTTTTCAGCGATCATTTCTGGATATCGTGTCGCATAATCAACCAACACCAGCAAATATTGGTACCCATCCTTAGTCTTAGGTAATGGTCCCACAATATCTAATCCCACACGCTGAAAGGGAACTTCCAATATGGGCATAGGACAAAGGGGAGCCCGAGGAGGCTTATAAGCAGAGACGATCTGGCAGTCTGGACATGAAGTACAAAATCGTTCAACATCTTTTCCCATATTAAGCCAATAAAATCGTTTTGATAACCGGTCTCTAGTTTTGTCGGCACCGAGGTGCCCCCCCAAGATGTGTGAATGTGCCAGATGCAAAACAGTTTCCCTATGTGCTTCAGGTACCACCAGTTGTTCAATAAATTCCCCCTCCAAATGATCTGAGATCACTCTGAAAAGGCAACCGTCCTTTTCTATAAAGTGTGGGGTTTTCACACCCCGAATTACGCTCTTGGTAATAAGAGTCATTAGCAGGGCGAGCCTGTTTAAATGCATATTCTAATGAGCTATCAGTATGCTGCAAACGCACAAAATCTGATTGTTCGTTAACACTCGGTTTGTGTTCGAGGCGTTTGCAATCTGGGAAGATGTAGAAGGAGCAGCCCATTCTGGAAGATTGTCGGGGGTGACCTCCTCCGTCTCGCTGGAGAGATCGGGTTCAATATCTAAGTTGGGCTCCAGATTTTCCCGCCGCTACCAGTTCTTCGTCTTGGATTTCTTCTTCTTCTCCCCCCCCACCAAGTTCATTAGTGGACTGGACTACTGGTCCCTTACATTTATTAATCAGTTTCGGAAAAAGGGCATTTCTCCGTCCTATGAGTAATGGCCAAGGGCACGAGTCAAACGGCAGACCAAACCTTAAAGTGGCGCCCCCTATAAGTTAAAGGAAGAAGTAAAGTCTGATAATCTTTAACATCACCATGTACACAGCGTATTTTTACAGTCTCACAGTCTCTAAGGCATTGTTCATTAAGACAGTCTCGTCTCACAATACAAAGGTCACTTCCGAATCTAACAATGCTGAGATTTCTGTGTCCCAATTTCACCGGATCAACAAGCCATCTTTTCCATCCGGATATGTAATAGTTGAGCAACAAATCTCGCCAGTCCAATCCCATTGAATGAGCTGGAGACAAGCGACAATCTCTTGCCAAATGGCCGAGCTGATCACATCGGAAACATCTACGGTCGGCTCCGTTTCGAAATATCCTCTGACGCCCACGCCGACGTGCTCTGTAGCCTCCACGGTCTTGTCGACCCGCTGTTGCCGCTGTCTCCCCAGAAACAGGCGTCCCATCTACGACTGGATTTCCCGGGGTCCTACCTGACCCCATTAGATTTTCAGGTCCTGCAGCTTGTCGATCGGCGAGAATGTCCTGGACGCTCGTTCACAGGTTGCAAGCAGCACGAAATCCACCGCTCTTTCTCCAAGTGGACTGTGAACCCTCTAATCGTCTGGACATAATCGTTAATGATTTAATATCATGGCGTAGAAATTCATCTCGAAGAACTTCAGGTATGCCGGCCAGTAATATATTCACGACAACTGTTTCCATTACGTCTCCTTCAAACCAACAGTGCACTTTATGTATCAAATCTTGAATTTGCGCACGGATTGGGTCATCCATGTTTAGTTTCCAGTCTTTAAGTGCAAATGTTTTAGACTTCTGAAATAAGTCTTCGGCGGCATCCATCTGTGCAACCACTCCTGGTACCACTTGTCACGCTTGGGTCACAGATTTGCACAGAGACACAGAAGGTCGTAGAAAAAAAAGAAGGATTTTTATTCAGACACCGCAAACACATGAGCTTAAACGTGCTCCATGACAAGTCAGATATAACAGTTCCGCTAGGAGCAGAGAGAGATAAAAGCAAACAATCAATTCCCAAACTGACAGGCGCAGCAAGGCTTATAAGTCGGAGTACCGCGAGGCTTGTATTACGCGTTATAGTGCAAGGATAAGGAGCAATGTGTAGTCAGTGTTTCAGGGTTTGTGGTTTTCCCAGGGGCGTCTGTCTCTATTTGGGGTGCGATCAGCCCTCCAGCTCACAATATATATATATATATATATATAGCTGTTTAGATGAAACTCTTAAGCATACACTTTCATGACCTACAAATACAGACATCTTTCTTCATTACCTTACAAAAGTACAGGATTTCATTAATGGACATAGCCCTTATGTCCACCCACACATTCTTGAATCAGGAGGTCACAGTCTCACTGCACAGAAACAATCCCTACATGATATTGTTTTTCAAACAGTCAAATTTACATTGATCCAAGAACACATGTACTTTATCTTTATAAACCTTTCTAGCACCCATTTATTCATCTCTTCTTCCATCTTGTGGCAATCATAACACAAAGACTACATTTCCCATCATGCTGTGCAGAAGATGATCTAATCAACACCCAAACAGTTTTAGTATGAGCACCAGCACAAATGTGTTGTGATCCTTACTTTTTTTTTAAATTTTCCTTTCCTCAACCCCTTTGCGATAACATTGATAATAATGTCTTTCCCTCCCTAATTTCCATCTTTTATCTTACAGTAAATCTTTCTCTCATCGTCAGGTGTGTTTAGCCAAACTACATTTATAAAAGACACTTTTCCCCTCTTTATTTTCATCTACACCATATGACTACACCCCTTTTCAATTGCCTTTTATTTGGGGGCCTGAGGTCTGCGTGTTCCATGGGTACAAAAGTAAATTGAAGTGAATTTCTGAATGCAAAGAAGAATATAGATAGATAGATAGATAGATAGATACTTTATTAATCCCAAGGGGAAATGTACATACTACAGCAGCAGCATACTGATAAAGAACAATATTAAATTGAACAGTGATAAAAAAGCAGGTATAACAGACAGTAACTTTTTATAATGTTAGTATTTACTCCCCCAGGTGGAATTGAAGAGTCACATAGTGTGGGGGAGGAACGATCTCCTCAGTCTGTCGCTGAAGCTGCTCCTGTGTCTGGTGATTATACTGCTCAGTGGATGCAGTAGATTCTCCATGATTGACAGGATCCTGCTCAGCGCCCGTCGCTCTGCCACAGATGTCAAACTGTCCAGCTCCATGCCTACAATAGAGCCTGCCTTCCTCACCAGTTTGTCCAGGCATGAGGCGTCCTTCTTCTTTATGCTGCCTCCCCAGCACATCACCGCATAGAAGAGGACACTCTTCTTAAATATCAATGTCTTGTTATGACTGTGAGAATATGTACGTCACTAGCTGGAAAGCAGTAGATAGAATTTGTTAAAGACTGACCTTAAAATGAGTTGATTTATAAGATTCCAGCCACTTTCTACAAAATGCCTTGTATCTGTTGTATACAGAGTGGCCAAAGTTTAATTTGGATCACCTCCTTTGAGTTGTGTGGCACAACTAGAGAGCTTCCAACAAAGGAGCTAATGGAACATAATCCTGGACTTTGTGAATTTAGTATATATACTAAATTTTGTAGCTTGCCAGATTCCTGCCTGGGTAAAGTCAAAGAATGTTGTCCATATATAGAGAAGCAAAGTGGGAAAATTCAGTTAAGTGAAGGAATAAAATATATTGTGAATAATGACAATAGGTGGTCACTTTGCATTAGAAAGCAGCAGGAAGTGTTTGAGTTTGTTAGGATTTTGCTGGGGAGAGTACAATAAAATATCTGAATCCCATTTTTAATGGTGGTGCCATTACCACATCACAAAGCACCAGCTGTTTTACCTTCTGTGTAGTATTTGCAGTTTCTCCTTGCGTCACCAGGACTGCATCATGTACTTTCTTCCCACAATCCAAAAGTAAACATTTACATGTTGGTTGATAAATCTAAACCAGCTTTTCTCGACCACTGGACTGAGACCCACGTTTTGGTCATGGACTGCTGCCGATGGGTTGCAGGTTGCCACCATTGGGTGACCGATTGGGATGCAAGTGTGTCGCTTAATGGCAATGCACAATATTTTATTGCCATTTTGTATTTGTGCTTATCTCACAAAGGGAAAGCACCAAGCTGATATGACATTCACACTCATTTCACTAAGAGAGGTGAGGACTGATATTTGCACTGGAAAGCAGTGGTATATTCACAGTGGTTTCACCAAGGGGGACCCCTCCTCCCCTGTTTGAAAATCATGCTCATTTCACTATGGGGTCTTAAACTGTTACATTCATGCTTGTTTCAGCAAAAGGGAAAGCCCACCCCCTGACTTGCGGGTCATGAATAAACTTAAGAAGGGAAAACAGGGTTGTGAGATCATAAAGGTTGAAAAATGCTGATCTAAACTTACCAGTGTGGAAGAATTTAGGCATTTATGTGAAAGTACCCTTTGCTTTACTTGCACACTACCCAGACCTGTTCCATCATTTTACTTGATCTTAGTGTGATGTGGTTTTGTACTGGAGAAAGTGGGTTCAGAATATGGATGGAGGAGTAGATCACCAGATAGTAATTATGTATAAGACCAGCCCAGGTTCCCATCGCCATGATCTTGAATTGGGTTACATGAATCCACATGAACTTAATATTCCTTAGGTACTTGTTTTCCTTATATTTTAAAACTAGCAAAATACCCGCGCTTCGCAGCGGCAAAGTACTGCCTTAAAATTTTTATTAAGAAGAAAATTAAACCTTTTTAAACTGAGGAAAATATACCAATAATT
>NW_024379816.1:0-11930 GCF_016835505.1 Polypterus senegalus
ATTTTTTTTATTTTAATCTATTTTGAAATTAACTCTGTCTTTTCACCAACCTATTATTTATTGACTTATGTATTATAGTATAGTATAGTTGTTTACCTGTTTTGCACTTGTCCTATGTTTATGTATATTTTGCACTGTGGTCCTTGGGAATGTATTTTGTGCCACTGAATGCTGCAATAGTGTGTATGGATGGTATGACAATAAAGTCACTTGAATTGATTTTCCCTTTAATGTAAATATCCTTTGTCATTTTCCCTCATGAAATATAAAGCAAGCTTAAGGAGCTTTTCACACTGAAGCTTCTGCTAAACCTGACTCAACAATTTCTCAAAGCCTCTGAGATCTTCTCTTTGAGTTGATACATAACTTAATGATAGTTATGTGCTGAGCAGTGATAGTAAGTGTAATAAGTTGTAAATTGGCCAAATATCCATGGGGCCACACCTATGTAGACACCTCTGATTTCTGCTTTTGACTGAGGGATGTTTTAAAAAGCCAAAAGCATGGTGACCAACAGGTTTGATAGCCTGTTATGAAATGTCTTGTTTCTATTGATGAAAACACACGGCACACACACCTACACACTATGGTTATTTTAACAAAGCCAGCTCACCTAACCTGCATGTCTTTGGGCTGAGGATGGAAAATGAAGCACTTGTAAGATATTTTTATTTTTATTCCCAAACTGCAGAAAGACTGCTCCAAAAATATAATATATGGTTCACAGTTTGATCTTTGGTTGGGAAAGTGGCAATCAAGACTAAATCACAAGACTAAACATAATCTTTTGGTCTTAAAAGGCTAAAAATTTGCAAGATCAAAACAAAAACTAAAAATAGAAATTGCAGAAAAAGTAAGTTATTTGCTTAATTTTAGGAAAGAAACAAATAAACTGTAAGCTTGTGTTCTGAATTTATAAAGAGAGCCAGTACAATATCACATGGTGCATATTGCAACTATGCATGTTCCTAGCAACATGAAAGATTTTAGTAAATAATGTACAAAACAACTACCTCAAACACAATAAAACAGAAAAATGCTTTAGTGCATGACTGGAAACAAAGAAAAAAAAGGAAACATTATAACTTTTAACATTTCTGACAGCATGTATTTTCTTTTTATGCCAGCAAAGTCATGGCACGATGATTCACAGAAAAAGAAAAAAAAATCAACGTGATAAGTAGATGAGGTAACACATGTGAGGGATAATGTATCAAAGGACAAGGCAAAAAAAGAGTGATAAACTGTGTAAATGATAATGAAGAGAAACAGTAAAATGTAAAGAAAATGATTGATAATGAATGATATGGATAAAATACTGGACAGAGGTATGGGTTAAAAGCAAAAGCTAGGCAGGTATCTGGAAAAACTTAAATAAAGAAGCAGTGGATGGGGAAATCGGTCAGTCAAAGAAACAGTAATCATATGGGATGTTAAAGTGGAGAATTATGTATTAGAGAAAGGTTGAGTTGTTAATTATGAATGAAAACATGAACAAGATCTGCTTGCTGATTAAAAATGATATATTTAGAAAGACTTTCACCAAACCGATGCACATTCTTTTTCAAACATTTTAATTTGCAAAATAAAAAGACCTGAACATTAGGCATTTTAGCTTTTTGAAAGTAAGATCCTGTTTTTATTTTCTGGTAAAAACATAATATGATAAAAGGGAAAATTTTTTCATTAAAAAAAAAAAAAACTGAACTGTCATTTCATAGAAATAGACATGACGGTGTAATGCTCAGCATTTTTGCTCCGCTGGCATAAGACCTCAGGTTCCTTCCCCTACTCACGTGCCTTCTATATAAATTAAGTGTGATATCCCTGTAGGCTCCCTCATCAGAGTCAGAGGACTGACTGTAAGTTTGACAAGCCGCTCAAGATTTGCCTATAACAATTTGTCTGCGCTGTGGTTGATTGTATCTTTTCAGAGTTTGACCCTTCTTTGTGCAAAATTGTATCAAGAAAGTCACTGGTTCAGTGTGACCTTGATGAGGATGGTTTTTCAAAATGAGCAGAATAATGCAAAAGTACACTTTGTCTCATTTTATCTATTCCCCTCTCCAAAAGATGAATGTATCTGTTATGTTTCTATTCAAACCATGGGCATATTTACTTTATTAAGTAAACTAATAAAACAAAGTGGACCTTACAAGGTACTTTATATTACAGTATACTGAATGTACATACTGTCCAACATGACTATAATATTATTAACAGAACCATATCCTAAAATGGAATCAGAAATAATCAACAATTAGACTTTAGTTTCAGTCCACCTAAAAATAATCTTTATACTTAGTAATCACTTTGTAAGCTGTGGAGTAACTACAGTGTAACAACATATTCTTACGTGCTTTTGCTGTGTTTGGCTAACATTAGTGTACAATAATTGTCAGCACTTGCTTGGAAATGAGCGAGGAGAGCGGTCCTCCAGTGGCATTTTTAGGGACGGCACTTTTTAATAAACTTTAATTATAGACTTTTTAGACTTTTTGACAGTTTTGTCTTATAGGACTTTGGCAAGCTAGTGTGTGTTATCTCTGTCAAAATTACACTATTTTAAATGTTGAAAAACTGTTACAAATACATATGCAAAGTTATATTTTACAAATGCAAATTCTAACCAGTTCCCTTCTTACTCTAACCAAAGACTCTCTCCGTTGACTTATTACAACTGAAAGAGACAAACCCTTCAGTCGTATTATTATTTTATTATTCTCCCAATCTAAAGATGAAACAAACATCAGAGAGTGGTGCTGCTTTTAGAAAAAGAAAAAGGCGAGGAAAGAAGTATTAAAAAAGAATGATGGGGTATTAAGGAGCTTCATGCTCTTGCTGAGAAATATCCATTTCTTACTCCATCCAATCTTTAAAATACTGTTTACGAGTGTCAACTACATCATGATTTTGATGACATTGACAAGGAAGAGTTCCTCCTTGAGAAGAAAAGACTTCAAAGTTTTGTTGCTGCCATGCAAGATATAAGGTGTGGAAGGAAGGCCCCTTGAACTTTTGAAATGTATTCAAAAATTCTCTCATGGGAATATATCATAATACTCCTGAATTTTATTAGTGTTGCTATTTGTGAGATAGGTTTCTCCAAACTGAAACTTGTAAAAAATAATTTTAGATCTTCATTGAGTACTTTGCATTTAAGAAACCTTGCTATACTTTCCTTAGAGCAGCAACTGACAAACGAAATCGACTTCAATAATGTCATTGATGCAGAAAAGTGGTCTTGTAGATTTATTGTTTGAATAGTTGTAGATTTTAGATTGTATTTAAATTGTAATTAGTATAAATTATTAAAACTGTCATCATTTTTCTTTTTTTACAATATCTATTATGTTTTATTTAGTAATTCGGCGGGGGATAGCAAACTCAAACACTGCCCTGTGAAACAAAAACTCTAGCTACGCCACTGCTTGTCAGTGTTACATGTTTATATTGTGTGCGTAATTATATTGCTAATTCTGTTGGAAAATAATTAAAATGGAAAAATTTAGACATATCTTGAATTTGTACAAGAGAAAATGCTAAAAAAATGAAAATATAACTAAGGAAAACTAAATTAAACAAATCTGAGATTTAGAATGCTTTAGGGAAAGTGGACATGTGCTTATCTAAGAGTACCGAAGAGCTCAATGAGCTTTTAAAAACAGTAATAAGACAATATGGTTACAAACATCCTTTGCTAAACTTATTTCACCAGTTTATTCAGAATTTTACACACAAAGGGTAATTTGACAGCGGCTCTTCTTCAGCCTATGGAGTGAAACATCAGAGTGATTAGGTAACCTTGGATTCAATAGGTACTGACATAACACTTGACTTTCTCCCTTTTACTTCGGCCTTTACAGCTGTGAATGTCAGCTTCTGATGTTGCAGAATGGCCAGGTTGGAGGCGGCCAACAGGCATGTTTCATCAGAACTGTGACTGTTATAAAGAACTTTAGAATTACAAAGGTGCATTTTCTGCAGAAATGCTGTCAAATGATGGTTTTCTTTTCTTCTGTTTCCTGCTGGCCATACCAGAGTTTTTATATTTAAGGGTTCTCAATTGGCATCATTTTTTGATTTATAACCACTGGTATTTTTATGAATGCATATTTTACAATGTTTCACAAGGTACTTTACTGCCATCATAACCTAATACAGTTTTCAAAGTGTGTAATCTCTGTAAGCCTGTATTTGTCAAAGAGCATAAATACAGAAAAATGTGATTTAAAATTAATTAAAAGTCATAGCCATTTTATGCACATTAAAATGTATCTTTTAGATGTTTTATGGTAAGAAACAGACTCTAGAACGATACAGAGGTTCCAACTCTTAAAACAAAAATGTAAAATTCTGGATTTCTGGCTAGTTAGTAATTCTGTAGACATCTTCTTTGCCTAAAACAGTAATTTCATGCATATAAACATTCCACCGTACCCACCAGAGATTTTTTAAACAAATTATCCTTTTTTCTTCAAGTTTTCTTTCAAGTTGTTACCCTTACAACTCTTTGATGTTTGCTTCAACCTCTTCCCCCACCATTTCCCTTCCTAATTGCCTTGTGTAAAACATAATAATTAGCAATTCACTAAACTGCAGCGGGGCCCTATTAATCTTCTCCTTGCCTCAACAACCAGGTGTAATTTAGCCGAGCTGACAGAAAAGACTTCATCTTTGTTCCAAAAGATACCACAGATCATATCTGGAAAGCAGAGGAGCAACTGTTTGTCAATTTGAGATTGAATTACTATCAGATCTCTGTTAAAGATTTAATAAAAAATGCATTCCTTCTGGTGATTTGCCTGAAAAGCAGAACTGAATAGAAGGAAAGATTAATGAACACAAACAGCTGTTGTTTAATATGCTTGTGCAATAGTGAGCAACATCTTTAAAGCTGTGTTAATAGTTCAGACTCAAAGAATAATTGTTTCATTCTAGATTTTACAGTTGGAACCTTGCCAGTTTAAAACACTGCCCTGGTTTATGCAGAAACAGACAACTATATGCATCCAACTCCATTGGCTGAATTTGCCTAATGAACTGCAATACAAAAGGACATCTGTGACTACTTTACTTTGTCTTTTAACTTTACTTGCTATAGCTATAAAAAGTAAAAAAATAAAATTAAAAAGTCCACACTGCATATTACAGAAAGAAAATTTGCTGATCTAAATGATCAGAATTTTAGGAAGCTTGATCGGTTTTAAAGCAACTTTGATGTTGTCGCAGAATAAAATCCCAAAGCCAGGAAATCATGAAAAATCCAAAAAGCCTTCCGATTAGTTCAAGTTAAACTTTATTATAAGATAGTAACAGTTGTGCTCTGTCCACAGTGAAAGCTGCTGTTCCTTGGCAAGGAGACATTTTTATATTATATATTTATATTATATTTTATATAGCTTAACATAGATAAGATAATTTAACACTCCCCCTTATGCTAATGGACAACACCTAATGGCATTTTGCCACCTTAGCACTAGAATTATCAGAGCCTACTGAAAAAACTCATAAATCCAGGTCCACCTTAAATCGCTTCTTAAATCCCTTCACACCTCTCCCCAGCGTCCTTTGTCTTCTAAATGTGCTGATAAAGAGAAGCTAGAAGCAGCCGGCTATTCCATCCCCCAACATATTTATAACGTGCACGAACTTCTCCCAGCCCATGCCTTGATTGAGTATCTGGGAGTGAAGTGGAGTTTTAGAGTGGAAATAATAGATTATTATTTGGAACCTACGCATTTCATGTCTATTCCGTTTCTACAGTAATCTGTGTCAACACATTGTTAAAACAGAAAGCGCTTTTTATATTCTAGTAGTAGATGACAAAATGTAGGCATAAACTATATATATGTATGAAGCCTGAAATCCAAATATCAAAAGAAATATTTTCACAAAAGGTCAAATATAACACAAAAATTACTTTTATTCAAAAAATATAACTGCAGATTAAAAGTCAGCCTTTAACATATTACATTGACACCCACTTATTATGGCTGCCACCGTGGTGCAATACAATCAACTACTGACTGGGAGTCAAAAGGTTGTGAGTTCGATCCTGCACTACTCTGTTTTGATAAGTAAACTGCTCTTATTCTTACTATTTTAGAATAAAAGCATACATTTGATTTCAATCTGTAACAGCCGGTGTAATTTATGATCCTTGTAAAGGTTAGTTTTTTTTAATTCACTTTTCATTCTCCTCAGTCGGCGTTCAGAATCAATCCATACAACCCTATCTGAACGGCTGTTTTTCATAAAGGCAGACGCTACTATAGCTCTGCAGTGTACCACGCATGCATACTAACCTCCCCAACCAGGTTCACAAACGCTGGCTGTGTCTGCCTTCTTGAGATCTCACCGTCACTTGATTTTCTTTTTATTCAGTTTTATTGAGTGTTCCTACCAGTCCCCGCATGTTGCTGTATGCTGGTTCTTTTGTACTCAGGACATGCAGAGGAGAGAATGGTAAAGAGAGCAGTAACTTCGGCGTATATGCAATCATCAGACACTCCCCATCTGCCCGTGTCCCTCAAATACAGGAAGGCATATGTTGGTGTAAAAGTATAACAAAAGTGCACTTTTATTCAAGTGCACTTTTCCATCACCTTTTCACCTGTAAGAAGCAATGTGCACACTTCTATTTTATGCTGTAGTTTCTATTACACACCTGAAAAGAAAAGACAATATATGTGAAAACATCATCGCACTAATGCAATATTATTTGAAAGCGAAACAGCATCAGATCGGGTGTGAATTTATGCAGGAACTGGAAATTCTCTGATGTGGGATCAGTCTCTGTATGGTTGTAGGCGTGGGTGTGAGTGGTGGACATAACTGGGAATTACTGTGAATTTTAAGATAATGAATAGAGCTGCAAATTACAGGGAATTCCTCAGATGTGGCGGGATAAAAAGCTGACACATAAACGTGGATGAATCACTTCTGTATGGTTGTGGGTGTGGTGTGAATGGTGCACATAGCTGGGAACTGCTGTGAATGTGCATGGTGTTTTGAGATAATGAATGGAGTTGCAAAGTGCAGGGGTTATCCCTAGATGTGGAATTCTGTGATATGGCGAGATAAAAACCTTGACACACAAACATAGGTGGAATCAGTTGTGCTTGATTATTTTGAGCCGACAGATACACCGAATGGCCACAGCCCTATCCACGAAGAGGAGGTTGTCCCCTTCAGAGGCTTTGGCTCTGCTGCAAGAAATGGACGATTACTTTGACTCAGATGGTGGTGAAGAACTTATTTTGACATCGAGGGGAAAGGCGACAAGATAGAGACACAGAGGAAAGCCCAGATGAGGATTCTATGTCAGAGAAAGAGAACAGAAGCCCTCCACGCAAGAGAAAGTCCAGTCCAACATAAGAACTAGCGCAGCTGCACCGCAGGCAAAAGGCAAGATAAATGGTACCATTTGGATACAGCAAGAAGTTAAGTCATCCTGCCAGTCAATCATACACACATGTCCTTCAGCGAAGCAGCCGGCTCGCCAAGGTATACGTCATATGTCCTGATTTCAATAATGTTTTTGATGGGCTGTATATGAAAACAATTTTATGTTACTTATATAAAAGATGTACTGAATGTTGTTTACCTATTTACCTTTATTTATTTACTTATCTTCCTACAGGGTAAAGCAACCAGTAGACTGCAGAGCTTCTTGTGCTTGATCAACATAGATATGTTGTTGACAATCAGAGACTGCACAGTCCACTTGCTGTCGAAAGCAGACCCCAACTGGAGCCTCTCCTCTCTGAACTGATGGCATTTATCTCCATTCTTTTGACAAGGGCAGCTGCATGGCAGCAGTTACTGCTGTAGCTGATGCCTGGTCAGAACTATGTTGTAGTACCGCCATCAAAGATACAATGCCCTGTCAGCTTATCAGACTATCATGCGGCATTTGCACTTTGACAACAAAGACACCCGTGCAGAACGATATGAAAAACAACAGATTTACTTTCGAATTGGACATACGGCGCGTTACAACCTGGCAGTTACAACCCAGGCAGCATATTACAGTTGATGAGCAACTGTTTTCCAAAGAGTCCGTTGTCCATTCTCTACAAAACATTGCGACCAAGCCTGACAAATTTGGTATAAAGTTTTGGATTGCGCAGATTTGGAGACAAAGTACATGTGCAATGCTACTCCTTATTTAGGAAAACAATCCCAGTCGTCCCACGGGAGAAAGACTTTCCGAGTCTGTGGTCATAAAGCTTATGTAGCCGTTTCTGGACAAAAGCAGAACCGTAACAACAGACAACTTCTTCACGTCACTTCTAGCTAATAGACTGCTGCATCAGAACACAACTCTGCTTGGCACCATGAATAAAGTCGCGGGAATTTCCACCTGCAGCTAAAGTCAGTTCAGTACACGAACAATTCTCACGCTGGCGTTAGGATCTCCCAGTGCCATGCTGACAGTGTATGTTGCCCAAAAGAAGAAGTCTGTCTGCATTCTGGACACAATGCACCATGATGTGGAGATTGGAAAATCGAAAAAACCAAATATCGGTCACAGACTACAACCACATGAAGGTATGCTAATGAAAAAATTATTAGTGTGGCAATGTTTTCTGGTGCTATTCTGGTGATAAAATGATTTTTTCAAAATGTCACATATATTTGTCCTTTTCCTTTTTCCCCAGTGTGGCGTTGACATCATGGACCAGAAGGCGGCGTGCTTATTCAGTGCAAACAGGAACACGGGTGGCGGTTGCTGTGTTCTACAACATCCTTGACCTAGCAGCGATGAAAGCACACATACTAGTAAAGGCATGCACGGGGTCCACTGAGAAAAGAATGTTCATGGCTCACCTTGCAGCATCAACAAGCTCAGTTCTAAGACCTCAGCTTCCCAGGGAAGAAAGTACAGTGTCAGGTGCTCATTCAGTGTAATAGGAACCATAGCACAGAGAGGTGTGTACACTGCAACAAGTACACTTCGTAAATGTAGGAAGGACGGTCCTTGGGTGTGTGGGAATTGTTAATATTTGAATGTGATCATTTATATAGCACGCGGAATGGAAATCAAGCACTTTAGCATTGCACCATGCAAGCTGTTGTATCAATCACCTACTGTAACTTGCTTTCTTTTTCTTGGTTAGACAGGTAGTCTTGAATAAAAGTGCACTTGTTTTGTTATACTTTTACACCAACATATGTTCCTGTGATTGAGCATGCTCAAGCGGGCTAGCTCAAAATACGACTGTAATGCCACGAAAAGTGCGCAGACACTTCATTTGCAAACATTGGTATAAAAATGCAGTCACAAAGTACACTGCAGAGCTATAGTGCGCTCTTTATGTGAAAACAGCCGTGTCAGATGGGGTTGTATGGATTGATTCTGAACGTGACTGAGAGAATGAAAAGTGAATTTAAAAAACAAAGCTATCCTTTACAAGGATCATAAATTACACCGGCTAGTTACAGACTGAAATCAAATGTATGCTTTTATTCTAAAATAGTAAGAATAAGAGCAGTTTACTTCTCAAAACGAATAGTGCAGAATCAAACTCACGACCTTTTGATTCCCAGTCAGTAGACGATTGTATTCGCCACAGAGCGGTCATAATTAGTGGGTGTCAATGTAACATGTTAAAAGGCGGCAATTGTTGTGTTATATTTATACCTTTTGTGAAAATGTTTCTTTGATATTTGGACTTCGGCTTCATACATTATATAGTTTATGCCTACATTTTGTCATCTACTACTAGAATATAAAAACGTTTCTGTTTTAACAATGTGTTTACACAGATTACTGTAAAGCGGAACAGACATGAAATGCGTGTGTTCCAAATAACAATCTATTATTTCCACTCTAAAACTCCACTTCCTCCCAGATACTCAATCAAGGCATGGGCTGGGAGAAGTTTGTAGCACTTTCTAAATTGGTGGGGGATGGAATAGCGGCTGCTTCTAGCTTCTCTTTATCAGCACATTTAGAAGACAAAGGGCTAGCGGAGAGGTGTGAAGGGATTTAAGAAGCGATTTAAGGTGGGACAGTTTACGAGTTTTTCGTAGGCTCTGGTAATTCTAGTGTTAATCTGATCACACTTTAGTCAAGCCCACTTTCCATTACATTACCCATCCATGTTCATTATTCATTATGCTAATACCCAACAACTTTTGGCATTTTACCTTCATTGTCTCCTATTCTTTCAAAACACACCCTTGATTGCTAATCCTCTACCAGACTTTGCTACCAGTTTTCAGGGTGTCATTTTACATTGGTGCATGTAGTTACGTGTAAGACTCAGTGCATATCAGTGCATGCCAATGTCTTCAATATCAATGGCTCAGTGTAATTCATATTTTTATTACACATTCTTGTAGATATATTTCCATAATATTAGAAAGGATAGGTTGTAACGCCGACCCCTTTTACCCAACCGGCAGCTACACCTCCAAGACCTGTGGCCTGGATAATTTACTGAAACCTTACCTGTCAAGCCGTACTCCTACACAAATACAGTAATCCCTCCTTCGATCGCGGGGTTGCGTTCCCGACCCCCGCATAGGTGAAAAATCAGCAGTAGAAACCATGTTTGTGTGGTTATTTTTATATATTTTAAGCTCCATATAAACTCTCCCACCCTGTTAACATTATTAGAGCCCTCTAGACATGAAATAACACCCTTTAGTCAAACGTTTAAACTGTGCTCCATGACAAGACAGAGATGACAGTTCTTTCTCACAATTAAAAGAAAGCAAACATATCTTATCTTCAAAGCAGCGCCGTCATAAAGGAGCGTCAGGAGAAGAATGTCGAGAGGCGCTCGCAAAGAAAAGCAAACAATCAAAAATCAATACATGCTTTTAAGTATACAGAAGCACAGATAAAGCGGCATTTTGTAGAGGGCGTCCGTGTCCTCTGTGCAAACAGCCCCTCTGCTCACCCCTCCGTCAGGCAGAGAGGCGAGAAAGATAGAGAGAAGCAAACAAGCACAGCGGAAGCATATCTTATAGCATTGAGGAGTTTTAGTTAATATGTAATACATGCTCTGATTGGTAGCTTCTAAGCCATCCGAATAACGTCCCTTGTATGAAATCAACTGGGCAATCAAACTGAGGAAGCATGTAACCTAAATTAAAAGACCCATTGTCCGCAGATAGCGGCGAACCAGTGAAAAATCTGTGATATATATGTTTAGATGTGCTTACATTTAAAATCGCTGATAGAGTGAAACCGAAAGTCAAAGCCGATATAGCAGGATTACTGTAAACTTTTCCCCACAATCGACGGCTTAAATGCAAAGACACAAAGGCAGAATGTAAAATTAAGCGGAGTAAATGTATTAAATAAAACAAGACATGCCACAAAACAAATGCACACATAAATATTCCTCCACCCCAGCAATCCCAAGACAACACCGAAAAATATACATACAAAACCCCTCCCTTGTCCTTGTAACATATAACACACACGCATACGACAAAATGACTAGCAAACAGAATGATTGTGAACTTGAGTCGAAAGTGAAAAATGTCCTGAATCTGACTGATTAGCAGCAATTGTGGTGTTTGAATTTCCAGCGTTGGAGCAACCTCACCGTGATTCCTCGTATGGTGGATGATAAACCCGGGGTCTCGCAGATGCAGGTTGAAAGACAGTCGGATGAATGAAAACAAACTGGAACCAGCGCAATAAAATGAGTCAGCAAGCAAGTTGCAGTAGTCAGCATAAAAGCGGGTCTTTTCTCTTATCTCCTTCCACTTAAATAGTCGGTGCGGTAATAATTGGTTAATTTGACACAGGTGTTTCCAGATTTGTGGTTGTGAACTCCTCCATCATCGTCCTCCTTCGGGACAGCATTGATACACATACACACAGCCAATGGGACAATGAAACGACACACTCAATGACATTTAAACACTAACTGGTAGGCTACATTCCCCAACCTTGGTCAAGA
>NW_024379817.1:0-10544 GCF_016835505.1 Polypterus senegalus
TTTTAAACCCGCAAACACATGAGCTTAAGCGTGCTCCATGACAAGTCAGATATAACAGTTCCGCTAGAGCAGAGAGATAAAAGCAAACAATCAATTCCCAAACTGACAGGCGCCAGGCTTATAAGTCGGTGGAGTCCCGTAGGCTTGTATTACGCGTTATAGTGCAAGGATAAGGAGCAATGTGTAGTCAGTGTTTCAGGGTTTGTGGTTTTCCCAGGCGTCTGTCTCTATTTGGGGTGCGATCAGCCCTCCAGCTCACAATATATATATATATATATATATATACATACCTATCTCACATCATATATACACACACATACATACATACACACACACAAATTATATATATGTGTGTGTGTGTATGTATGTATGTATGTATGTATGTATGTATGTGTGTTGTGTGTGTGTGTGTGTATATATATATATATATATATATATATAAAATTTGTAGATAGGTGTGTGTGTGTATATAAAATTATACACATACAAAAACATACACAGGTATATATATGTGTATATATGTATTTTCTATATGTCTGTGTATAGCTTTGGTCACTTAGTGAAAGGGGAAAATAATAAAATGTAGTCTATAAGTAATTAAACAGTAAAACATTAAAGTTTTAAAGTAAAGCTACATTGAGCACTACTGAGTGGTTGTGGGTAAACTACATTTTAAAGACGGTTTGTAACAGAACAGATAAGTAGTACTAACAGCAGCTAAAATGTATATGGATCATCTCAGTTAGTTGACCCCTTTGAAAGGCGCTACACGACGGCTGTGGTATAGAAATTACATTTTCTATGTGAATGTCAAATTTCTGCCTCTGGTAATGTGCCTTACCGGCATTTAAAAGAAAATTAGTTTTGTGTCCTCTGCAGTGTTAAGAGAGAAAGGCTTTGGTTTGGGATAAAAGGAAAAAGGTGTAAAGAAAGGAAAGTTGCCTTTTCTTTTATATAGGGTAGAGAATGTTTCACTGGCGATATGGGCCCCTTTGCGACAGTCGCGGTGGGTCTTATGTAGACTGGTGAGACGCCCCTGCCATTAATGGGCTGTGATGGCACTGTCAGTCCTCCACCTCGTGTGCGTCTTCATAATCCGAGCTGACGACCTCATAACCCGTGATGCGTAAAGAAACTGCGAATCGCCTTAATTATTAGTTTGCCGCGGTGTAGAAAAGGGATCCGTGTTTGAACTTGTCTGGCTATAGCTCAGGGAAGGATGAAAAAATTAAAAGTGCTCACTTTGACTTAAGGCAGAAGCGCGAGCCCAGCATCTCAAAGGCGGCACAGCATGCTCTGCGCCAGCTGCTCGACTTTTCTGGACAGGAGACCCCAGTTTTTGCATATATATATATATATGTATATGTATATGTATATAGCAAAATACCCAGCGCCTACAGGCGAGAATAGTGTGTTAAAAAAGTAATGAAAAGAAAGAAAACATTTTAATAATAAAGTAACATGATTGACATTGTCATGAGTGTTGCTGTCATATATATGCCTGCCTAAATAATCACCTCGCCAGCTCTTACTTTTTACGTTCATTTAATCATGGCTGAGTAATTGGAAAAATTATAAAATGGAAGGAGGATTACACTGAGTATGGCTTTACTAAAACAATTATTAATGGCGAATCGATTATTCATAAAGCTTGAATTGGTGATCTGTTTTCTGTGTTAACCTCATTTTTCATACTTCTCTCAAACCAAGGTGGTGGAGGGTAAAATGAATAGGGATCGCTTGATCAAAGTAATCGTGTACCAGAAATCATGCATTGACAAAAGTTCCCTTTGCTTGTAATGCAAAGTGTGATTAAATGCATTATTTTTAACGCTTATGGAGCACATGCATCGAAGCTTCTCAGCTGTGCTTGTGCTAAGAAAGGAAAGATTTTAAAAATACGTAACACGATTGTCAATGTAACCTTTTGTAAGTAGTGCCTGGAGGATTCAGTGTGGAGAAACTCTAGAGATAGCGTGTGTATTAACTTGTGGATTTTCTGTGAGTATTTGGTGGCAGTGTGAAGTTGCTTTGAAAGACGGCAGTGTAGCAGAGCTCAGCTCAGAGCGAAATGAGGTAAATGGGATAAGAGATGATGCGTGACTCCCCACCCGCCTTAACTGTCAATCCCTCACAAACACAGTCTCTGGAATTTGCATAAGCACACCCTTCACCTGCACTTAGTTACAAAGTGATCAAAATTCGTTTATATCCTGCGTCCTCTCATTAAACTTGTATCCCGCATTACCCGTGGGCATGAGAAACGCAGCTGCAGCCTGTCTATGAACTTAATTTAAAGTTTAGTTTACACCTTGCTTTCTTTCCGAAGTAGCAGCACTCATGAATATGGTAGTATATGTCACTCGCTTCGCTTCTTATTGTTTCGCTGCCTTCTCAATTATATAATGCATGTTTTCTTCAGCGCTTTTTGGAGGTCTTCCTGGTTTTCTATGCACTGCGTTGACAGTCAGTTCACGTGATTACGTGGGAGGCGTGATGATGTCACATGAAACTCCCCCCACTGCTTTCAAAGCTCAACTCCATTACAGTAAATGGAGAAAATACCTTCGGTTATGACCATTCGCATAAATTTGAAATGAAACCTGCCCAACTTTTGTAAGTAAGCTGTAAGGAATGAGCCTGCCAAATTTCAGCCTTCTATCCACACGGGAACTTGGAGAATTAGTGATGAGTCAGTGGTGAGTCAGTCAGTGAGAGAGTCAGTCAGTCAGTGAGGGCTTTGCCTTTTATTAGTATAGATATATATATGTCTATATTTGTATATGCGTATATGTATATATCATGTAAGTGTATGTATATATATATATATATATATATATATATATATATATGATGTGTATATATGTATTTATATATATGTGTGTGTGTCTGTGTGTATATATATATATATATATATATATATATATATATATATATATATATATATATCTTAGCAACACTCAAACACTCATGACAATGACAAAACAATTACATTGTCAATCATGTTACGTTATTATTAAAATGTTTCCTTTTCTTTTTACTTCTCCGTTGCCAAGCGGGTATTTTGCTATATATATATTTATATAAATAGTGTGAACGCTGGCCCGGACACAGGCAGATGGACAACATAGTTTCACCACACACCCTTTATTATATACAATATTTACAGTTTTAGGTCACTACCAACCCCAGTGCCTCCTGCCCGATCCCCCAAAGTCCAGGCCACACAGTCCTTTTGTCTTTCTCTCCTGGCTGCCACCAGTCCTCACTCCAGCTCCGTCTTGCTTCCTCCTGACTCTGCATCGACTGCTGGGAGGCGGACCCTTTATGGGAACCGGATGGGCTCCAGCTGCTTCCCGGCACTCCTCCGAACACGCCTTGTGTGGTGGAAGTGCCGGCTGCGCACCGAAGCCGTCCGGGTGTCCCCTGTCGTCTTCCCCAGCACTTCCTGGTGTGGCGGAAGTGCTAGGCTCCAGGGTTGTTCAGGCAGTGGGCGCGCCTGGCGGTGGCCGAGACCCCTACAGGGCTGGGCTTCCATGCCCTTACCGAGGCCACCAACATAACCAGGGCGGACACCCCCTCATGGTCTGGTGGAGGTACAGGCCCTCCTCCAGTCCTCCTGGGACCACAATAGATATATATATATAGATAGATATGACAACAACACTCATATCAATGACAAAACAATTACATTAACAATCATCTTACGTTATTTTTAAAATGTTTCCTTTTCTTTTTCATAACTTCTTTAACACACTACTTCTCTGCTGCGAAGCGCGGGTATTCTGCTAGTAATTTATAAATTTACTGCAGGAATTAATGTGTAAATGGTTGCTATTGTTGATTCATAACAGGCCTCTGTCACAATGGGTTTTCTTCTAAATAACCTGCTTTCCCTCCCATGTTACTAAACATGCTTGTTAATTTAAATGGAGACCTTAAACTGGTATTGTATAAGTCAGTGTAGGTATGTTTTGCAACATGGGATGAACTTCTGCAACCAGTGCAACAGAGGCAGGCGTTAGCTGAATGGAGGAATAAATACAGTAGATGGACTTTTCATACAGTCTCATACCAATCTCATACAGTATGTAAAATGACACCATTTAAACATACCCCATCTCCATCAAAGGCAGCTCCGAAACCATACTCGCCACCCTTCATGGCTTCAACAAGAGAAGAAGCGTAGGTCAGGTTAGGATCAGGGTGCTGTCCCCCAAAAAGTCCTCAAGGGTACACAGTTTACAGCTGAATTTGCTGGTGCTCCCAGTTCATCACACAGAATTCTTTCTCACATAAGGACCCATCACTACAGAAAACAGAAACATATGTATGCAACTGGACTTACTGAATGTCAATTAACCTTTGCTAAAAACTTTACAAAATACTGACAGTTGCACTGTTTCACCCATTCATCCACATTCAAAACTCACTTTTCTGTTGCAGGTTTTCTTGGAAACTAGATTTTTCAAGTTGCTGTACATACTTAAATGTTGTATATTGCACATATACAACAATTGTAACAAAAATAAAAAGCTTATATGTTTTTCATTTTATATATATATATATATATATATATATATATATATATATATATATATATATATATATAATATTAATATGGTAGTCATTTACTCCTGCAAGCATTAAAATTTATTTGATTACAGTTAATACTTTTGAGCATCATCTGAGGCCAGGATATTAATACTACCATTCTTGTTTTAATATTTCCAATGCCAGCTTTATGAATTTTAAAGAAATTAACCCACAATACTTGCACATCTGACATTGATGAAAATTTACATTGGTACAGAGTACTCATGTAATAAATCAACATAGTTGAATGGAGGTCTTCCACTTATATGTTATGGTTTTCTAAAGTGTCTACATTTGTATATAGCATCAAAGCCAGAGAACCCATGTGACCATTACTACCACAATAAAGTTATCTAAATGGCATACCTATTGTAGAAGGCTTCATGGAAATATCTACAATAGTTTAAAAGTACCACATTTTCATATCATTTGCAATGCTTTTCTTATGTGAAGGTTGAAAATATTAAGAAATTTTAGAGTTGAACCCAGAATAAACAGATGGAAATTGAGTTTTTTTCTGGTGGTTTCAACATATGTTCTATATGTATCAGATTGTTCTTGTAATCATGCTGGTAGATTGTACCTTCCTTTATACATTTATATCCTAAGTAAGAAGCGAGAAAACATATCCATACACACACATAAATTCATACATATTATAATAGAAATTGTTAAACTGTTCAGTACAGTATATACCTTATTATTATTATAATACAGCATTCAAGCATTCAACTGTAAATATTAAGATACTGATTGAAATTGTATTATATATGCATAAAGTAAACAGATTATTGTTCTCAGTTTTTCTCATATACAAGAGCAGGGTATATGAACAATAAAAACACAATAATGCTGCTCTTTATGAAACAAACTTTAAATTACAGTATCCCTATATTACTCCAAGGGTGGCTGCTTGTTTGTTGTCCAAAAACACCAACACAATACTCTCCGACTTACATCACACTGACAGCTCTTAAAACACTTTGACTAATATCACAAAAGTGTAACAAAGACAGCACTTACTGGATTTTCAACCAGTACATGGGCAAACACCCAAGTGTTCATGTTCTACCACATATTCAGTTATATTGCCACCGTATACTCTGTTCTGTGTGTTGGGATAGTAATGCAAAGGCTCCTGGATTTCCTTGAATCCAAATATATGTCTTATACTTTGTAATAAACACATTTGTGACATTTTATCATGCTTCTGTCTTCAGTATGATTTTTTTACTCCATAATCCCTTAGAGTGCGGCTACTGTAGGAGCTAACCCAGAATACCCCAAACCATACCCACACTGCTTCATTTTTGTTCTGATACATAACAAAGATTGATTCACATACCTCCATTCATTGCATCTATTCTTATCTTAAGCTGTTCTGGCCCAGTCAGGAGTCCCTTGATACTGCTGAAATCAAAAATACTGCGAAGCATGCTGAGGTAAACATCCACTGAGTCAACTATTTCAACTGAAACAGAACATAAATCAGAAATTATTGTTTTTGCTTTTTTTCAATGAAGGATTCTAGAAATATATACATAATAAGTTATGTATTATAACTAGCCTCACTCAACCTTTCACCAGATATCTGTTCAAGACGTACCTTCAGACCCACTTTCATATTCAAAATTACATTTATTTTACTTCATTTTTATACTTCGTTAACAATTTATCCTTATCTAGTTAAACAATCATGTCCATTTCTAGTTCCTTGTCCATCTTTAAAATATAACTTTAAAAATGGGAAAATAATTCAAGGATTGGTAACCTCAGAAAACATACGGTTTTGTATTTTTACTTACAACATTGGCCTCTTTTTGTTTTGAATGTTACAGGTTATTTGACCATAAACATTATTCAGTAGCATTAGATGCCTAAAGATACTGTAGATACAAAGTTTGAGTTTATAATAGTGGGTAATAGGAAAGGAGATTGGAACATAATATGTAAAATTAATAGAAAAACTGATGAAATGATGTGAAATGATGGGTGGTAACACAGAGCCCAAAAGTTTCCCTCCTCAGCCCTGGACTATTGCATTGCCTATGATTTTAAAGTGAGCTGTGGTCCAAATGAGTAACTATAGCATTCTTTTTCTCCAGTTTTCATATCCTACCCACCTGATGGCTGCCTCACATTACTGCATATACAGTATATTATATATATATATATATACATATATATATATATTATATATATATATATATATATATATATATATATATATATACACTAATAAAAGGCAAAGCCCTCACTGACTCACTGACTGACTCACTCACTCATCACTAATTCTCCAACTTCCCTTGTAGGTAGAAGGCTGAAATTTGGCAGGCTCATTCCTTACAGCTTACTTACAAGAGTTAAGCAGGGTTTCATTTAGAAATTCTAAGTGTAAGGTCATAAGGTCGACAACGTCCCGCCATGTTAAATTTTCTTATTTAAGGCCCCATTATCATGAAATTTGGTAGGCGCTTCCCCTACTAACAAACCGATGTATACTTATTTCGGTGGTATGGCGCCACTGTCGGCCACCATATTGAACTTTCCAACGGTCTTTGTTACCTATGGGCCCATCTTCAAGAAATTTGGCGGGTTCCCAACGCTAACTTAATCCTACTTACGCATATATCGTCCATAGCCTGCAGCTCGGTCGCCATGGGGAGGCGGTGTTGGGTCCCCATCCCCACTCCTCCCACGTTGTTGGCTGCCTGCCTGCCTATATAAGGCCATCTGTCGTTTCCCGGGCTCTTCATTCCCTTCATTACTTCCATGCGTATTCACGTCTCCCTGCTGATAACTGCAGCCTTTTATTTAATCCACGGCTTCTCCGCTGTTTTATTGTTCGTTATTACGATTATAGTTATTGTGTAGGTATTTTAGACTTACTTTACATTGTTCAGGTACCCATTTCATTTATCGTTCCAACGTACCCCCATTAACATGTCTATCGAGTGATCACCATCGATCAAAGAACTCTCACTTACTGAGTGGTTTCCATGCCCAGAGATGGTGCCTGTCTTTTCCATTCTCTGTGTTACAAATTGACGCCATATCAGGCTCACTTTTGATATCCGGAGGAACATTGTGTCTTATGTATTGAATGACTGGGACAGGTTCAAGGTGTGGACTGATGACGTACAGGAAATAATTATACTACACAGGAGCACTATAAGAGTGAAATGCTTAAGCCCTTCGCTATGGATCTGCATGTGAGTTGATGGCTGCCGCTGAATTGTTGGCTGTCACTTTGTGTACGAAAAAAGGCCAAATATTTTACACCTTTGGACAAATGCCAATGCCTCTTAAACCTCTTAGATTCACAGGTGCGATTTGAGTTGTGGACACTTTGATGTTTATGAATGTTTAAACTCTCAAAAGCTGGATGCAAGTTATCAATGAAACCGGTTGTATGCTTACCTTGATAGATGCAATGTTACTTCAACACAACAAGTCCTGCAAATACTAATGTAATTAAAACAAACCATAAAACTCAAACCGATTATGATAGCAGCAATCCAAGCTGTGAGATATGAGGCAAGATTGCTTTTCACATGGCCAACTGTATGTTGCATGCTCAAAGTAAGCTCAGCACACAGCTTGGTAATATTACAACCAGAGGGCTGAACAGATAAATTTGATATGGGAAACAATTTTGACTCATGGGGTTGACAGGTGAATTAATCCCTTTGTCACATTTTCTTCATGGTATTTTCTGATGGGAATATTGTACAGAAACTACTATTAATATAGACATACCTTGACAAAGAATTAGCAGGTACTGATTCAATTATATTGATTAAAAGTTGCTAATATTTATCAATTGTTTTCTTGTTTTTACAGTAATGTTAATACAGTATATGTTGACTAAATGCTGACTGAGAAATGACAGTTAATTACATTTTGCAGACAGGCTTTAAAACACTGGTTCTAGTAGGATTTTATTTTATTTAATCCAAGTTTACCACTGGATTACAGATTTATATCTAAAGGAACCCCAAAAAACTGTTTGTTTGGAAGCATTAAGTAAAAGTGGTAGGAGTATAAACCTCATAGTATCCCATTCTATAATGCCATAACCAATAGACTCCTTATAATTTCTCTGGTCTTTCAAATATCTTTCAAATCTAATCCAATCCAAATTAGTCATTACTGAATCTTTATTCTTTATTTGAAGTTGTGATTGAAAGATCCCTTTCAAAAGCTGCCAAAAGTATTGACAACTTTGCAAGTCTAATTAAAGTCTACTACTAACATAAACTGGAAATAAACAAAGGACCCAATCTTTTAGACTTGTCTCTCCACACCTAGTTATAAAGGTCTTCTGATTAAAAACATCTGAGGAACATCTGAGGGTAGGTGGAATAGACTTCACTTGACAGAGAGACATGTGGGAGAAAAGAATATTATTGACAGACATATAACTAGTGTGCTGTGTTTCAATCTGGCATTATGCCTCCTAGGAAGTCTTTCAGCTGCCAATCCTGACCTGGCTCGTTACCCACCTTTGTTGTCTTTATCTGTCTTCAGGTTCTCACATAATCTACAGTGTATTAATACTGATAATACTGTTAAGGAAAGGAAATCTATAGAACATAAAATTATATTTTTAACTATATTTTTAAACAATGAGAAACATTTACTTGCTGTATTAAATGACAGTAATGATTGTAACTAGATTGTCCCAACACCAATTTGGAATGGGGAGATTGTAGTATTGGTGGAGGATTGATTGGGTGCTTCATAATAATTCATAAATGTAATTATATCTTCTAGTACAATTTTCATATTACTGAAATTAAAAAAGCAAAACAATATGTTTTGAGAAAATTAACACTGCTCACATGTAATGCCACCTACAGTGTCACTGTGTTCAGATCCGTCTCATTGTCTCTGTGGATTAGTTTGTATACTTTTCCCCACGTTTATGTAGGTTTTCTTAAGGTACTCATTGTTTTCTCCATCATCCCAAATCTGTGCATGTTAAATTTTAAATTGACCCTGTGCGGATGTATGTGTGAGTGGGTCCTATGAAGGACTGGTGCTCTACCACAGTTGTTTTCTTCCTACACTCAGGGGTGGCTGGGATTTGTTTCAGATGCTGTTGTAACTTAAAGATTAAGAAGTTTAAATCAAGTTATTCTCTTTGCAATGACTGTGTTTTTCTTTTGCAGAGTGCATATATGGCTAAAATAAGCTTTGTAGGTACTTTTTATTGTAACACAGCTCCCAACCCTCAACTGCACGTCACAGACATCACTAATCAAATTTTGTCTTTTATTGAACAGAAATGATATAACCCAATTATATATCTCCAGGGCTGAGTACAATTTAGATACAGTGAAATGGCTCAAAAGTTACTGCATACAGAAATTACTCATGACTAAATAGGTGTTAACTAAATATTGTTTTAGTCGGGACACCTAATTTGCCCTAATACAAAGGACATTCCCATTAAATACAACTCAGTGAATAGGTTAGGTTTCTTTCACTTTTCCAAGGTCCTACAATAAACCCCTGCAGATCACTTCTGACTAAAGGAATCTTTTGCCACCCTTGTATACAAGGTGTATATTATTAACATTTTGAGAATGTTTAACAAAACCAAACCAAAAACTATTCAGATGCAGCATACAGTACCTCTGAATGGCTTAATTTATTCTCCAAGTCGAAGTCTTGCCTTCCAAGCCTGGAAAGGTCAATTCTGGTCAGGAAGATAGCATACTCCTCAGGTCCTGCTAATCTGATGAATCTTGTCAGTGACTACATCTGGAGCAGGACCTGGCAAAGGGCCAGAAACGGATTAATTTTGCGTACCTTCTTATCAGTAGTTATCACAGATTTAAAGGTATTATATACTTTTTATAAACAAGTTGCAGCAAAAGAAGAACTAGTCAGAACTGGTTAACCACGGGATCCTGAAATCTCCTTTGTGAGCCAAATAGATT
>NW_024379818.1:0-25000 GCF_016835505.1 Polypterus senegalus
CAGTTTTAGAAGAGAAGACCTGGGGCTGGAAGAGCACAGAGCACCCAACCCAGAGCCCGGGTTACTCCTATTGGTATAAGGTTTGTGTGAGCGGCTGTGCCAGATGAAGCCAGACAAAGCAGATTTAAGTCTTCTTTAATTTGTGATATAAATAATATTTAACATAATAACAAAGTAAAATTCATTCTGTATCCTATGAGGATCACCAAAAGAACCTCATGCTAATGCTGGGTGAAGGCAAACAAAAAGATGGGAAAGCAAGTTCATGTCATGGATTTCATTCCATTGTCTGTCCTCCTCTGGTCTCTCTGCTCATTCCTCAGGCTGGGTAGAGAGGTAGTTGGCAGCCACCGGATCATTTTTCTGGACACTGTTGTAGCATTTTACTTGACGTCTGTCCTCCAAGGGAACATTCACAGTCTTTGAGACAGACGGATACTCACGGCCATTTTTTAGGCCTGAGAGACACAGATGATCTAAATATGCTGTACATTCACACACACATTTATACCAACACTGTTTAACATCCTCACAGAGGAGCAACTTTACGGCCACTCAGCCTTACAAGGACAACAAAGCTTAGTGTTTTCTGGTGGTTTCACCTGCTGAAGTCCTCTGGTACAGATTGAAGAGTTTGGCTTCATGGAATGTCTTCCATGTTTTAATCTCCACATCATAATCATGGTTCAGGTAAAATATGGTCTCTGTTTTATTTATGTCATAATAGTGATCAGAATATTTGTTGTAGTCTTCAGTGATATATCCATAAGCATTGACCTGTGAAACAAGAGAATGATAAGATGGGTAGGATGACATTTTCTTTCATCCATATGAGCACATGATACTTTACTTTTTCAGGGTTGGCCCTCACTGGGATAAGGAGAGAACAACCCGCTAGCATTCTATTTCTCTAAATGAACCTTCATGGTGAAGGGTCACCATTACATTCCTGGACATCAGGGCCTGCAGATCCTAGTGAGATGACACAAAACATTTAGCTGTGAGTACAACAGACTCACCACCTCTCTCCAGGGCCAAATTAGCAGCATGGGCTCTGAGAATGGCACCTTATTGTGCTGTCCACGCAGAGAGCCTTTGATCAGAGAGGAGAACGTTGGTCAGAGAGGAGAACTTGCCAGACTTTAAAAACTATTGTGCCAATCAAATAGGACATACACCCATTGAACAAATTATTAGGAACACCTATACACCTCCTCAATTATATAATTATCTAATCAGCCAATCATGTGGCAGCAGTGAAATGTATCAAAGGTCAAGACCTTCACTAGAATGGGGAACAAACGTCATCTCATTGATTTCTACCGTGGCATGATTGTTGGTGCCAGATGAGCCGGTTTGAGTATTTCCGTAAATGCTGATCTGCTGGGATGTTAACACACCACAGTCTCTGGAGTTTAGGCAGAAAGGTGCGGGAAACAAAAAACATTCAGTGAAAGGTCACTTTGTGGAAGGAAAAAGCTTGTTGATGAGAGAAGTCAGAGGAGAATGGCCAGACCGGTTTGAGCTGATAGGAAGGCTACAGTAACTCTGATGAACACTCTGTACACGGGAATTGTTCTTCTACTCAGCCCTGTTGGGTTCCATGGGTACCACTATGGGGTGCTGTGCTTACTGGGAAGCCCTTCTTTGTCGGGCTCCAGCCTTCCCCAGAAGTACTCCTGGGCCAGGCCTTCAGAACACCGGAAGTATTTCCAGGGTCAATATAAAAGGAACCACCTGCCTCAACTCAGGGAGCAAGAGCCAAGAGGAAGGAGATAAAGCTTGCTGAGAGGAGCAGAGGAGGGAGTGACTGAGAGAGAGAGAACAGGAGAAGAAAAGCATTGCTGTGTTCTTAATTTGTGTTGGTGACTGGGTTGTGGGAAACACTTACTTGGGGAAGAGTTTCTCACCAATAAAAATCCTCTTGTTTATTTTATACTTGTGTCCAAGCCTGTCTGTGTTGGGTGCTTGAGAAGCTGGATGAGCCCCCCTACATTCCACACTATCTATCTATCTATCTATCTATCTATCTATCTATCTATCTATCTATCTATCTATCTATCTATCTATCTATCTATCTATCTATCTATCTATCTATCTATCTATCTATCTATCTATCTATCTGGATAATGGCAGGGTTAGGGCCTAGGCCCCTTGATTCCTGTGAAGGCTATAGTTAACACTGCAGTAGACAAAGATATTTTAGACAGTTGTGCACTTTCATATTTGTGGCAACAGTTTGTTGAAGGTCCTGTACATAAATTCAGGTCCATAAAAACAAGAAGTTCAAGTGTCCTGCACCGAGCCCTGACTTGAACCTTACTGAATATCTTTGGGATGAATTGACAGGCCAGGTCTTCTCACCCAACTTCAGTACCTGGTATCACAAATGTTCTTTTGGCTGAAAAGGTCCAGATTCCCACAATGAAACTTCAAAATTTGGTGGAAAGAAGAAAGGACAATTTAATGGGGGGTGTAGGGCAACTCCATAATAAAGCAAATGGTTTTGGAAAGGGATGTCCATCATGTTTATGAAGTTCTGATGGTTAGGTGCCCATAAACATTTAGCCATATAGTGTAGAGGAGAAAAGGATGAAAAAAGAAGATAAAAATGAGACTGGAGGGACTGAAACGTCATAGGGCCTGAACTCTGAAACTGTGAAAGAAGGCTGACTCCTTGGTGCTGCCTGAAAGGATCATTTCAACACAATGACAATAACTGAGATGGCAGGGTTGTGAACGGTGGAAGTATGGGTATACCATTTAATAGTGGGGGCTTTCTCAGCACAATGCCATAAATCATTAATGCTAGACAGCATTTGCCCTAAAGACCACCTTGACAGTTTTGGATTTAACAAGATTGACAGTACATATCGCAATGAGTGTGGGCAGCCAAATTAGATTATATGAGGAGCCATGCAAGCAGATGGCTAGAAGGACAAAGCCAAAAGGAACCTGCTTATTTAAACTCTAGTCGACTACCTGTAGTTTATTTTGTGTTTTTATTTGATACTTTTGCTGCTTTCTACCTTTAGTCATCCTTTCCTTGCAATCTGGACAATAATTCCAATAATTGCTGGTCTTCATTTTGGCATTCTTTGTTCCACAGGGTTTTTGCTGTCACCAAGTTTCGTCACACTTTCTGAGCAGGGTTTCTCAACCACTTTTGGATCATTTGCTGCCACTGTTGGGTGTGTGAGGGGGTTGTGGTTGATCGTGTTGGGTCATCTAAGAGATTGGCAGCACCACGCGATGTTTATGTTTCTGTGTGCATTCCGTCTCTTTGACAGTCACACATGTTTCACCACCGGGGACCCCTCTGTGCTTGTGGGTCACAAATGAACTTAAGAAGGGATACTGGCTTGGAAGACCATAAAGGTTTGAGAAACACTACTGCAGAGGACTAAACAGACAGTAGAAAAGGATTCAGCCTCGATGGGGTGGGTTGCATGCAGAAACACTTACGATGTCGCAGACATGAAGTGCCAGCAGAAGGCTGTAGGAGCCTGTAGTTGGTCGATAGATTGCCCAGTCTGTTCCATCCATAGTTTTAGATTTCAGATATCTACAAAGAGAAGAAAACAAAAAGCTAGTAGACACCACTTTATATTGTGCCTTTCATACTCACTGCCTCCTCCCTAAATGTAAGCACACTCTATCAGCTAGACGAGGTGATTCAGCTGAAGTCCCTGAAAAATATCAGTAAGGGGAGCACCCGAAATTCTGAGGGGTCTGTGATATTTTGGCTCAATTGGCACCATCACAGTTAAAAAAGCGATGCTTTCTTTTCACTGTGAATTCCCAATGATCAATTGAGTAACAACAAATACTCACTACTAAAAATCTGCATCATAACATCAGTCACATTGTTGATATCACTGGTTTTTCATTATTGTATTCATATCTTTGGATGAAACAAAATACAACATGGTGGTATCTTTGACTTTCTCGAGCATCCACCTTCCTTAGCAGATTCAAAACTATTCATAATATTATATAGGCAGGATAGATAGATAGATAGATATGAAAGGCACTGTATGATTGATAGATCAATAGATAAATGTGAAAGGCACTATATAATAGATAGATAGATAGATATGAAAGGCACTGTATGATAGATAGATCGATAGAAAGATATTAAGGACACTATATGATAGATAGATAGATAGATAGATAGATAGATGTGAAAGGCACAATATACTAGATAGATAGATAATGAAAGGTACTATATGATAGATAGATAGATAGATAGGAAAGGCACTATATGATAGATATGAAAGGCACTGTATGATAGATAGATCGATAGAAAGATATTAAGGACACTATATAAAGACAGACAGTGTCCTCTGTTGAATCTATATATATAATTCACTAAGGGCACGCAAGGCACTGAGCGCAAGCAAGACAGAGCCCCGCCTACCAACTCTAAGACCATGGGATACATTGGACAGAGCCCCGCCCACCAATTCTAACCCTCCTACTGCGTCATGGGATATGCACAACAGTAACTGTCCTCCCTAGTCCAGCGTCGCTCTCGAGGCACGCAACAACTCACCAAACACAGCCTCAGTCGCTTTCGTCTGTGCAAAAGTCCACATGCACCTCTGAGCCACGTTGACTTTACACAGCACGCAAGACAGAGAGCTACAATCGCCAACTCACAGAGCCCCGCCCACCAACTCTAAGATCATGGGATACTCACGCATTTAGTGTATAAATGGATATAAATAATTGCATGTAAACGATTCGGCAAAATCTGTTGTATGTAAACAATACTGTTTAAAACGTTTATTGTTTTTTCATCAGAAAACCCGTTTTGCACGTCTACCTGTATTAGTTTAAATGGTACTTTTACCACTCACAATATGGCGGACGTGCTGACTTATCGTGTCGACTGGGCAACACAGTGAATGCGGCGTCTATCTATATATGTCTATGTTTTCTGTAGCCTGCTACAGGAAGGTACTCTCTCCACCATTGGCATTGGTTTCGCTCCTTGCTATTTTCATTATACTGCGACGGTGGTTTCCTAAGCCTTTGTTATACTGAATTCCTTTCTCACCGTTTTCCGTTCCTATTCTTACACCGTATGCTACGGGCTTCGCTAGTATCTCATACTACTGCAATGGTAGTTTAGAGGACAGGGATGCAAGACGTTTGAGAAAAATGCATGCAGAGCTTCACTGAAATAGGAAAGGAAAATGAATAGTGAGCAGTGTTACCTGTTTCTGACGTATCTGTTAAAGTCCGGATGGAGAACAAAGTACCTCTCGGCCGTGAAATTAGGTGGAAAGTACTTGCGGGGACTAAAGGATGAGAAAAAAATGCAAGACATTTTAGACAGCACCAGCAGAATGAAGAGGCTACAACCAACAGTCTCAGAGCTGAAGTAAGCCATGCATCATGAGATAACTCAGCAAGTGATTCAAATTTGAAAAAGCTGAATATTGAGACTGGGCAAAATGGGAGCTAATGGGATTACTTCTATCTATAACATTTTAAAATTTTCCTTTATTAAGTTATTGTGTCTGTTTGCCTGTTACCTCACATTTTTGTTTCTTGGTGAACTTTCTGCAACTAAACATCAACAAATCCAAGGAACTGGTTATGGACTTTTCACCGCACCGAAGAGCCTCTATGTCTGGTCAGTGTTCAGGGCATGGACGTGGAGGGGGTGCCCTGCTACAGGTACTTGGGGGTCCAGATCAATGACAGGTTGGAACTACGTAAGAAAGGGCAGAGCAGGCTCTTTATTTCTTAGGAGGCTATATGTTCCCTTATTGTGGGAAGAGACATCCTTCACATCTTCTACAACTCTGTGAAGATGTGCTGGGCTTTTCATATCAAGAGAGGCCCAGCGAAACAAAAAAGCTAATTAAAGGGGCAGGATCACTTTGGACCCTCTGGATATCATTGCAAAGGAGAGAATTAAAACAAAACTGAGTGCCATTATGAGCAAGGCTGCTGTCAAATCATTGATACTCAGGTGATACTCATTGGTACTCACATCTCTGCTTGTTGGGTGATCCTGACAGCATAATTTAGATTATTTGTTCTGCTAAGGTAAAACCTACTTACTTCTCGCCCGTATAGTATCCTCTGGACACAGCTGTGTTCAGCAGCAACCCTGTCATCCATTCGTAATCCCGTATGCCTTCTGGAAGCAGAATGTATTGTGTTTCCTTTAACACGGAGAGAGGGAAAAACAAGAGAACAAAAGCCATTTGATTAGACAAGAACTCATTGCTTCATCCTAAACCCCACCTTATTGGACCTCACCACTTAGCCCCACCTCCGACTCTTTCATCCAGTCATGCCCCACCCCCTTTTTCTCAGAAGTCTTCATTCATTCTTATACAGAATCACTATGAGGAGCATGGTGTGACCTTGTGTTGTCCCTGAACACCCAAAAATGACAATTGGAACACAAATAGGGGCTTTTGTTAACGTACTGACTTGCAATGAGAAAGTGAGAATCTTTTACTGAAGACAATATGTTCAAAAATCAAGCTGAAGTCATAACCAAAAGTCTAACTGATCTGTCATCAAGAGTGGAATCGTTAGCCAAAAATCAAAGACCTAAAGACCTTAAAGAGGTTGGTTAACGGAGACAAGGTTTTATTGTACACATCAATACCATTTTGTTTTATCCAGGATGTGTATGAAGCTGACCTTGACCTCTAATGACACATGTAGCATGACCCTGGATGTCACCAATAGCATCACCACAGCAACCACCAAAACAAAAGTACACAAAATGACGCCATTCAAGGTCAAATCACTGGAAAATGACAACTGTTCCTATTTTTGAATTCCTCCATGTTCAGGTCCGATCAGGTTGAGGACCATGCACTAGTACAGCACATTGCCGCACCTACCACACGATGAAACAGCTTGGTATCCCAGCTGGAAACCTCTCAGGGCAGACATGCGGCCCATTCCCATCTTCCAGAAATGACTGTCTCTGCTGCAGCCAGATGTTATGTGGGTGTCCCCTTGGCCTGGTCCAGCTGCTCAGGTCTTCTTAAGTGAGGATCTTTTCAGCCAGATCACCTTTGGGGAATCGTACCATGGCTGTAGTATCGTAACTGGTGCTTCCTCAAAATGCAGGTAATGTGTCTCATTCAGGACTCCATGTGCAACCGCTCAATCGACACAAAGTCAAACCAAGGATTCTCCAAAGAGACACAGTACTGAAGGACAGGTCTTTGTCCATGTCACGCAATTATATAGCAATGTTTATATGTTCAGAACCTCAACATACATATAATTCTGTGATGGCCAGTATGATGTGCTGGGTCAGTAACATTACTTCAACAAAGGCCCACCAAATCAACAAACTAATTATAAGGTCAAACTCAGTTGTGGGATGCCCTCTGGACCTGCTGGAGGTGGTGGAAAGAATGAAGGCAAAATTGAGTGCCATTATGAACAACGCTGCACATCCTCTCTCTGATACACTAACACTGAGGACTTTCAGTCAAAGAATCATTCAACAAAGGTTTGTCAAGAAATGCGACTGGGGCTCCTTTATACAAACAGCAGTACGCCTGTATAGTGCCTCGCTGGGAGCGGGACAGCCGAGACAGAAGTTTTTCTTCCAGTCTAGTCATTCTATATAGTGCCTTGCACATCTATCTATCTATCTATCTATCTATCTATCTATCTATCTATCTATCTATCTATCTATCTATCTATCTATCTATCTATCTATCCTGCCTACTATGCTAAAATTACAATCTATCTATCCTGCCTACTATGCTAAAATTAAAATCTATGTATCTATTATATAGTGCCTTTTACATCTATCTATCTATCTATGCTACACTTTCAAATCTATCTATCTCTCCTGCCTACTATGCTAAAATTCAATATCTATCTATCTATCTATCTATCTATCTATCTATCTATCTATCTATCTATCAGTTCTTGTTTCCAAAAAAGTATAATATACTTAGAGATACCAAGCTGGATGATCACTCCCATATTTGTACCAGAAGAGGTACTTATTTCACAGACTGTGGTTATCATGATGATGTTTCGAGTGCTATCATTTGGTACTTGCTACGTCCTGAATGCTATTTTTTTTTAGATTCTTCTATCGCCGCATTTTGAGATCTACCGTCATTGCCACTTCCCACATTGCTAGGTGTGTTGCTCCTAGGGTCATGCCCCCGTGAGTAATCACCGTGATGAGATAAATGTTCGGCTAGGGGTGTCTTTTGTTATTTAATCTGCAGATACAAACATCCTAAATAAATGAAAAAATATATATATTTAACATAGAGACTTTTCTGAGTTTCGTTTAGTTTGCCCTCCTGGCCTGGCCTGTCTTTGGTTCTTAGCTCTCATATTAATTTGGTAGCTAGTTTTATTTCTATTTGTTTTGGTTTTGTTTCTTTATACGCTTCTTCTGGTTAACTCAGTAAATAAATCACTCGTCCATTTCAGCAGAACAGTGGTGATCTGAGACTTTCTGGTTACAAATCTTGCTTATCCCTTGTTTCACATCTTATCTCCTGCTCCTTTTCTAAAACTATTGCTGCCTCTGACGTTCAGGGCAATATGGGAGAACCTGGGTAGCATATGACATTGAGAGAGGGAGAGAAAAGACACACGAGCAATGAAGAACACCTTTAGTCATTGCCAATGGAAACTGATACGCTTTCTATTGATGCCTTTCTCCTCTGCCTAGTAAGTAAATATTCAGTGGTCAACAGAGCTATGGACTGGTTACTTAGACATCACAGATGGTCATCAAAGCTCATAGACTTGCGTTGGCACGTATTTCATCCAAGAGCCACTAGAGGTCACTGTCACACCAATGACACCAAAAGTGATTCTCGGACATGAAGTGACCTCAGATGTATTTTAAAGGCCACCTCCTGCCAGTACAGTGGACTATTTAGTCTGCTTTCATGGCTGTTCATGGCTTGGTCATTAATCCCAGCAACCAATCTTTCACACATATGAAGAGCAGAGGAGAACGACTACGACACTCTACCTTGTCCTGAGGTATGCTTTTGAAGCCCAGGTCTTTATACAGGTACAATGACGTGGTGATACTGTAAGATGTGTGGACATAAAATGACGTTCTGGTGCCAACGTCTTGTTCAAAGCCTTTGATGACTGCACCGTTGACCCTATGGCAGTGAGGGAAAAGACAGTGAGAACAGGACACTGACAAGCTTTCTACCAATGCTTTCCTTCTCCGCATTCTCTATTTTAACACTCAAGCAACATCAGATTCAATCTCCATGCATGCACTTTCACCCAAAGGAATTTTGAGTCAAATTCAAGTGTTCCATAAGGAACTAAAGCTTTGCATGGGCATCATCAATGATTACTGAGGGTGTCAAATTGGCCCTAAACCAGCTGTGACTATAAAAGCAAGGCTTTCATTCTGTTAGACACAAAAGAGGGAGTTACCGGAATACGTAATCATGGGAGTCAATCTCAGCGCCCTTCCGGGAGCCGTTGAGGATTCCCCCGTTGCCAACTACGGCGCAGCGGATACAGCCTTGACCATCCTTCTTGGTGAGGAGAAGACGCTGCTTATCAATACCAGGCAGCAGGTTGACCGCCTGCTTCACGACTAGAAGGGAGAAGAAGAGGACAAACAAGTTTGGTCCCTGCAGAAATGTCACATAAGAAATCTGCCATCCCATTCCCATATGTATTGTCAATAAAAAGATTATTCAACCCCTTGGAAGTTTTCACATTTAATTGTTATATACTGCATTGAATCCCATTGGATTGCATTTGGCCTTTTTGACACTGAGCATCAGGATATCAAAGTGAAAACAGATCTCTGCAAAGTGGCCTAAATGAATTACAAATATGAAACACAAAATAATAGCCCTCCTGCCAGTACAGTGGAATATTTAGTCTTCCGCTTGACTGCTCGCCGCTGCTATCCGGTAACTCTTTAACTTTTTAACTTTTTTCTTTTTTTTACAATTAACTTACAATCTAATGGACTAAGCAGCTGTTTTCATTTTCATTTCAGGCAGATTTATTCATTTAGTTTTATTTTTTCAATCATTTAAAGCTAGACTGATTTCCAGCTTGACTGCTGATTTGGCTGTATATGGACTACTTTTCGGCCTATCCCTGCCTTTGTTCTCCGGACAAAGTGTCTTTGCTTAACCTGTGGACCGGTAGGATATTTATTTGGTTCGTATTTGTTTGGTTCCTCCTGTCGCTCGCTATCCAACCTGTGATGGGCCTGCTCCAGTACTCAGCTGCCAAGCTACTCTGACTCCGAGCCTCCGCTGACCGACCTATATCTCCACCCAGACATCGTATTCCTCCCCCGTCAGAGATACATCCACCACGGGTCCCGCTGGAGTATCCAAGCTGACAGATCGAAAATAATAAACTCCATCTGGTCCAGTTGTCAACGTCCTTGACATAATTTAGGCAGAGTCGCTGACCACAATGTGTTAGCCAGCCTAGCCCAGTCAGCTAACACCGTTGCTAAATGCGATAACGCCATTGTTAACTTCGGTCTTCTGAACATCCACTCACTCACGAGCAAGGGGCCTCTCGTCCACGACCTCCTCACTGATCGTAAGTTTGACTTTTTCTGTCTAACTGAGACATGGTAACAACCCCATGACTTTTCCCAACTTAACGAATCCACTCCCCCGGGGTTTGTTTATATCTTTCCACCCCGTGGCTCTGGTCGCGGTGGAGGTCTCGTGTTAATGTATCGTGAGAATTGGAAAGTCTTGCTGTTGTCTGTTCCTGCCTTCAGTTCTTTTGATTCTCTTGTATGTCAATTAAATGGACCTATTCCTACTATCATTGCAACTTTTTACCGGTCCCCTAAACCAAATAATGACTTTCTGAACGACTTTGCTGTTTTCCTTACACACTTATCTACTGTTTCATTAAGCATAATACTTCTGGGGGATTTCAATATACATATGGATAATATCAATGTTCCTATTACTAGAGACTTTACATCCTGCCTTGAGAGTTTTGGATTCCAGCAGCATACTGATGTTCCCACTCATTCCAAAGGACACATCTTGGACTTGATTTGCTGTTCTGGAGTTACCCCGCTTGATTGTACTGCGGATGAACTCCCCATAACTGATGTCAGGGATGCCAGGGGCAACGACCAGGCCGGGACGCCGTGAGGGACCGGATGTGGGTCTGCGCCCACCCTGGATCACGTGTGGGCCACCATCCTGGTTGCTTTGGGGACCACGGGTTGAGGGCATGGAAGCCCCACCCTGTGTCTGAGTGACACATATATTTGTAAATATTGTAAATAAATACGTGTGGTGGTGACAAACAACATGTCCGCCTATCTGTGTCCGGGTCGGCCCGACATCGATCACTTTCTTATTTCATTTAATGTTAAACTTGCACTTTCCAACACTAAGCTTTCCCGTCTCATGTCTTTCCGTAATATTAAGAATATTAACTTAGACTCTCTTTCCTCTAGTATTGTTTCCCATATAGACACTGATAATTTATCCACTCCTGAAGAACTGGTCTCACACTATAACACTGGACTTAATGGTATTCTTAACTCTGTCACTCCATTAAAAACTAGATCTGTTTCTTTCTCCTTTTCTGCTCCCTGGTTCACGCCTGAACTTCAGCTTTTGAAAGCCAAAGGCCGGCCATTTGAACAGTCTAGCAGTCTGGGGGAGACAATGCCCCGTAGATGCTGTCTCCTCACAGTCCATCCACCTTGAGGGCATTCTGACCAGGTAAGGATGCCAGCCGTCCCTCACATGCTCACATGTAATGCCTCACATTTAATTCCATTCAATTTTGTCTACCCAAGCCAGTCTGCTGTCCAAATTCTTCTGCAACAATTTAGCTGATTCACCATCACCTGCCCTTCCACGTAGTGTGGCATCATCTACAGACTTAGCCAGCTTATTGATTATATTCTTCTCCAGATGGTTTATGACTATTAAAAAGAGCACTGACCCCTGCTGGACACCACTTTTAACATTACCTAATTCTGAAAAGGCTCCCCTCACCAGAATTCTTTGCTTTCTGTGTCTGAGCCAGCATTGTGCCCATCTACAGACCATGTAGCCTGAGTTTCCACTTGGTTTGGTTTGATCACTAACCACTCATGAGGGACCTTATCAAAGGTCCCCTGAAAATTAAGATCAATTATCTCCCATGCACCTCTCTGATCGTATTATTTTGTTGCTTCTTCATAGAATTCCAGCATATTAGTGAAACAAGACCTTTCCTCGTCTAAGCACTTGTTGAACGTTTGCTAATATTCATGTCTTAGACATGTGCTGCTCGATCTTCTCCTTAATAATTCCTTCCATTAATTTAGCTTACTGACCTATAGCTGTTTGGATCAGCCCACTTGTGACATATTTACTAGCCGCTAGTCTGTAAACACTTTTTATAGGCACTGTAGCTTACTCACTGCTTTAATCTGAGGACTGGCAGCTTAACCACAGAGATCCTTAGGAGCAACATGATAACCTCAGTTGCGCCTTTAAGCGTAAGCACTGACTTGTTACCCAATTTACAGCTTTTGGCTGTATCCCCATTATGAAAAGAAGCTACAGAAAGTGTTTGTGAAGACCACAGCAGTGCTGGTGCTCTCCCAGATAAGTGGACATCAGCTGAGGAAGCCCAGACCCAACCACCTTCAAACCCCTAACGCCGTCGGAAGACTCACCAGAATAATTAGCTGCCATCCAGCCAAACGGTGGCTTGAAGTGCTCTAAGCGTTCCCACTCCTCGTTGTTGAAATGTTCTTTATGCAACAGGAGGGCAATATCAGGAATGAAGGTGCGCTTGAACCAGTCCACCTTCGAATTCCTCAGCGATACTGGACAGGTCTGAAAAAGCAGAAGGCATTACAATGAGGAGATGTGCCTTGCTAGTGCCACCCTCAGAGGTCTAGAAGGTGTCATGGATTCTCTTGCCACCCAGATTGATCCCCTGCATGATATCAGGTTCTCTTTGTGGGGTTTATTCTCCAACACTTGCCAGACTGTAGTGTTTTCCCAGTTAAATAGTATTGGGCAGAGAAAGGGTGCTCTTTCGTTACAGAGGATGCTCCATTGACCGAGAAGGAGAGCCTGTTCCGCTCACAGCCGCCATTGTGGGTGAAATTATGACAACCTGACAAGCCCCCAGCATCAAACATTATTCTGCTTATGATCCTACTTTTGATGTTATGTTCGGCCATGGCCTGTAACAACAGATTGATGTGCGCTCAAATACTAAAATTGTAAACTGTCACTGCTAAAGTGTCCGTGTGTGTGTGTTTGCCCTGCAGTGGATTGGCACCCTGTCATGTGCCCAATGCTTTCTAGCATAGGCTCCAGCTGGCTCACCACCCTGCTCTGGATAAGCAGATGAGGAAGATAGATGGAGGGATGGATGGAGGGACAGATGGAAGGATGGACGAATGCCTTTACAGTTCACATTCACTTGATTACACACTAGCTGCCCGCTCAGTATTCACTCTCACTTCAGCACACTCACGTATTACCAATCGGTAGGTAGCCTTTGCAATATAAAGAACTAAGCTTCATTATAGTGAAAGAATAAAGGCGATCGTTAAGTGTCCCTTCTTCAGCTCTCATTGTTTAATTGTCTGCAGAACAGAGGAAGCAATTCACATCAGTGCATCAGCACTCAATAATGTCAATAATGGGCACCTGGTGAGATGGTTTTCTGAGGCGAATCCCCAAACGGCTGAATTGTCACCGCAGAGAAAAACAAGCAGGGCGGTTTCTCTCCTTTCAAATCCCAACAATGGTTTCCTTTTTCACCCTCTTAAATCAACATGGGTACACTGTATTGCAGTATGCATGCAATCTGAAGACACGGCTCAGTACCTGAAAACATTTTTGGCCAGAAAATGGACGTATTCAGTACGTGTTAAGCTTTTTTCTGCATTCACCTAAGAACCCACGTAACCCTTAGACCAACTGTATCCTGTAGCAACAGACAAAATGTACTTTTAAGATTAACAAAAAAAATAAAAACGCTTTTGTGTGGCAAATGAAAGTATACCACAATTGTGAAGAAATGACTTGGACGTAAAAAATGCAATAGCTCATCCTTTAACACTAGCAAAGCAAAATACCCTCAGTGGTACAATGACATGTCTGTCTGTTTAGATCTTATCACACATTTAGAAACCTCTGTCCATTGGCTATGCTTGTTCTTACATCCCTCTTTCTTTGTGATTCTTGTTCCCTTTGATCATCAGATATCACATCCCTTTTGTGGATTTTGGACATTGTGCCTGGGGCATGGATGCCGGACTCTGGACATTTTGTCTTTCTATATCTATATAGTATATATACTGCTCAAAACAATTAAAGGAACCCTGTTTAATCAGAGCATAGCATCAAGTCAATGAAACTTCTGGGCTGTTGATCTGGTCAGTTTAGTAGCAGAGGGGCTTGTTAATCAGTTTCAGCTGCTTTGGTGCACTAGGGGGGGCGACAATGAGACGACCCCCAAAACAGGAATGAATGGTTTAACAGGTGGCATTTTTCCCTCCTCATCGTTTTGGACTGTTTTTTCACTTGTGTTGCATTTGGCTATGGTCAGTGTCACTACTGGTAGCATGAGAAGATACCCGGACCCTACAAAGGTGGCACAGGTAGTTCAACTTCTCCAGGATGGCACATCAATACGTGCCATTGCCAGAAGGTTTGTTGTGTCTCCCAGCACAGTCTCAAGGGCATGGAGGAGATTCCAGGAGACAGACAATTCCTCTAGGAGAACTGGACAGGGCCGAAGAAGGTCCTTAACCCATCAGCAGGACTGACTGGTATCTGCTCCTTTGGGCAGGGAGGAACAGGATGAGCACTGCCAGAGCCTACAAAATGACCTCCAGCAGGCCACTTGTGTGAATGTCTCTGACCAAAGAATCAGAAACAGACTTCATGAGAGTGGCCTGAGGGCCAGACGTTCTCTAGTGGGCCCTGTGCTCACTGCCTGGCACCGTGGAGCTCGATTGGCATTTGCCATAGAATAACAGAAATTGGCAGGTCCACCACTGGCACCCAGTATCTATCTATCTATCTATCTATCTATCTATCTATCTATCTATCTATCTATCTATCTATCTATCTATCTATCTATCTATCTATCTATCTATCTATCTATCTGTGCTTTTCACAGATGAGAGCAGGTTCACCCCGAGCCCATGTGACAGACGTGAAAGGGTCTGGAGAAGCCATGGAGAATGTTATGCTGCCTGTAACATCGTTCAGCATGACCGGTTGGTTAAGTGTTGGGTCAGTGATGGTCTGGGGAGGCATATCCATGGAGGGACGCACAGATAACGGCATCTTGACTGCTATTAGCTATCGGGATGAAATCCTTGGCCCCATTGTCAGACCCTATGCTGGTACAGTGGGTCCTGGGTTCCTCCTGGTGCACGTCAATGCCCGGCCTCATGTGGCGAGAGGATGAAGGAATTGATATTGACTGGCCCCCGCCCCATGCTCACTCGCCTGACCTCAATCCAATAGAACACCTCTGGGTGGGACATTATGTTTGGGTCCATACGTCACCGCCAAGTTGTATTTCAGACTGTCCAGGAGCTCAGTGATGCCCTGAACCAGATCTGGGAGGAGAACCCCCAGGACACCATCCATCGACGTTGTCAGGCATGCATACAAGCACGTGGGGGGCATAAAAACTACTGAGGACGATTTGGAGTTGCTGCAATGAAATTTTGGCAAAAATGGACCTGCCTGCCTGCCACATCATTTTTTCCCTTTGATTTTCGGGGTGTCTTTGAATTCAGCCCTCTGTAAGTTGATCATTTTCATTTCGATCAAACAATGGGGCATCCTTTTGTCCTTAACACATTACCATATCAGTCCATATCATTAGAGATAGCCAGTGGGATTTTTTTTTTCCCCATTGAGATCTGATGTGTTTTCAAAGTGTCCCTTTATTTTTTTGAGCAGTTTATATATAAATATGGATCAACATTTTGCATGAATACACTTTCATTGGTCACACAGACCCTAAAAGACTTAATGTAACATGGCGATTTGGCCGTGTAGGTTGTTTGAATCAGGTAGAAAGGTAAAGAATTTAGGGAACCACAAGGGGAACCTTCCCTGCCTAATTTGACTGCTTCTACTTCGGGACAAAACAGCACCTCAAATGCTATGAGATATTTTCAAGTCGAACAGATAATATATATGCAGTTAAAAGAAATCACAAAGTAAAATTTGACTCTGAAATTGTCCATTTCTTTAGCCGCTTGAGAATTAGGAGCAGGGGTGGCCGAGGACTCCAAGGATCGTCCTGTGGTGGTGGGATGATGGAGTTGGGCTCCAAGCGTCCCAGCAGGTATCGGCTAAGGTGGCTGGGCGGTTTGGGTTCTCAGCCTGATGTGAAGATGTGGTAGAGAGAGAGAGGGATGTGCTGGAGGTTCAAGAAGAAATTTAAACCAGTCATGGTGATTATTTTGGCCTGTCCATTCGTAATGGGATACCAGTCTATTAAAGTGCTCAACCAAAGAGACCTGATTTAATAAGCACCAAGCGTAGAGGGGTGAACTCCTTAATACCAGAAATTGTCAACTCCATCCAGGGTGGGTGCCTTCTAGGTTGTAAGAGTTGAAATTGAACCCTGGTCTGATGTGCACCTAGCATGTGCTGAGCTTCATAGTTGTTATATTCTGAGCATAAGCTTAAGAGTCTGAAGGGGTTATTTTGATATTCGCTGCATTTTCTGGTTGTTATATAACAAAAATATATAAAGTTAAAGAGAAAAGGGTCTTATTTAAGGCATAATTACTGTTATACTGTTCCTTTAGGGGGCGATAGAGCCCTAGTTGGAATGAGTTCTTTTGTAATTGTGGTGTTTTAAGTAACTGAAAACTATATAGATATAATATTAAAAGGCGATACCTCTCCCATAGTGATACGGCGGTAAAAATCACATAAGAGAAAATAACTTAGTTTTCTTTACTGACGATTTACACAGCATAACAGATGGTAAGCCACAGCAAGACAAATACCAAGGTGGGATCTTGATCTATACCAGGGGTGCCCACACTTTTTCGGCTTGCGAGCTGCTTTTAAAATGACCAGGTCGAAATGATCTACCTACATTAAAAATGCTATACATACTGAGTATACTTTATACATGAAATGTATGTTGTTGTACCTTGAATAATTGAATAACCTTTATGGCACAATAACAATTCAATACATTTATGGTCACTACAGTATTTGGATATAATAATCGTCATGTGGGAAAAGGCTGACTCGCATAAATAAGTAGAGCCGAATAATGCAGTCAAGGAGCTTTTGAATTAAGCCGAGTGAAAAATGACGGCTGTCCGATGACCTGCGATTTTAGTTCCCTCTCATTTCTCTTTCTCAGATCGCTTTTTGGAAGAACATCAGTTTCGTAGTTTTTATGAACAGTTCAAAAGTGCCTTTCCACATTTTCCTACTTTGGAATAGCAATGATAGATTGACAGATCAGACAAACGCACTTCGATTGGGACATCGTGAGAGAAAAAAATCCTCTTCTAATTCCACATCCAGTCCATACCCTCCCCAAACAATTTTTTTAAGTCCCTTCTTTAGTCGATATAATTTGGAAAGCTAACTAGATCACAGCCGGAGTTTTGCAGTAGCTCGCGCGTTTGATCGTGCGTGCGGGATGACAAATGTGTTAGAAGAGAAGAGATCTCAGACTGGCCGCCCTGTATGTCAATCAAGTGGCAAATGTCATAGGGAGGATATATGATAGACTAACGTTTAAAAATTTGATCTATACAGTCTGCCATTTTTTGTCGCAGCGCTGGAAGGCTTTTCAGGACGGATGACGACATCACCCATCCGTCCGTCGGCTTTAAAGTATTTGGCTGCTGTCCAAGCCTTTTATACTGGTTCCTCCACGTGCAGCCCCCCACATTGGCAAATAGTCCATTTTCCAAACAAGGAAAGAAGATTTTGTGCTGACTTTTAACAGAGGACAAAATAGTATACACCTGTCTTTAGGTTGACTATACATTCCTCCATCTGTCTTTGTCTATCTTGTCCTATGCTTGGCCCAGCAATTCTAAATGCTGAGAGCCCCTGTGTGCTAACTTGGGCCTGGCCTGTACATGTGAGTGGATTTATAAAATATTTTTTTGTACAGAGCACAGTGACATTAAACTTATATTCTGATTACATATACTCAGACTAACAGTCAATATTTGACCTTGTGGTTGGCAGTGAAATGTCACACAGTTACACTGAGCTCTGCATACCACCAACACCTACAATATTCACATTACAGTTCATAAGACCGGTAAGGTTCAAGGAGGACAGTGGAGACTCATGGGGCATTCGATAAAAAGAGCCTCGTAGAAGGTAAGGGAGATTCAGAATTCACTCGAGCTCCATATATGCGCAAAGCATACAATTAGGCAGTCAGTCATGTCAGTCATCTTCCAACCCGCTACATCCTAACACAGGGTCACGGGGGTCTGCTGGAGCCAACCCCAGCTAGCACAGGGCGCAAGGCAGGAACAAATCCCTGGGTAATTATCTATCGAGCACATATTATTTAAAAAGTGTCCAAAATGTCTCCAGGGCAAGATTAAACCTGCTAACGTTGCAATCAGGTTCCAGCCTCACTGAGCCACATGTTTTAGGCCTGCACCAAATTAACATCATTTTGGACCAAAATCTTTAATTGCCGATCAGACAGCTTTGGAGTCACAATCCCTCCTAATCCACTAACAGCTGTGTTTGGTGGGCTTACAGAGGGGCTTAAAGTGGAGAAGGACAAACAAACTGTAATGGCCTTTACTTCACTATAAGCACGTAGGCTTGTCCTGCTCAACTGGAAGGATCATAACTCACCTCTTTTAAGTCAGTGGGTAACTGATGTTACCATATGTACTTGCGTTTAAGTTCTCCCGCAGATAAGTTGAGACTTGGTTTTAACAGTATAATTTACGATATTTCATAATGTCGGTCGTATAAGGTGAATGCGGAAAACTCACGCTATTGGTACAAGGCATTATGATATGCTAACATCCACCTGAGAGAGTAACCACACTGCCTTTTTTTTCTATGTATTGTGCCTATGTGACCACATGGTAATACCTGAACTATTCCAAAGCGACATTTGCACTGTTTTGTGTTTTTGTATCTCACACCCTCATACACCTTTATCATAAGAGCATCCCTTACCTACGAAGGAGTGTTCGATCAGAAGAAAATATGAAGCTGGTTTTAGATTAAAAGTCGTTGAAGTAGCGAAAGAAACCGGTAACTGTGCTGCTGCAACAAAATTTGATGCGTGTGAGAAACTGATGTGAGACTGGAGGAGGCAAGAAGATGAAAGAAAAAAAGAACTGTCGCATTTTTGAAGGGGCATATAAGATGGGTTTAAGTTTAGGATCGATTTTTCAGGTTTCAAGACCCGATTTATACATGAGCATACTGTATATGGTAAATATTATCTGAAAAAAATAAAAATCTAATTCTCACTTAGAGGATCTATCTATGCAAAACGTTTTCAAAACAGGATCTCATCAATAACATTTTACAATAAGCATTTACATTGAGGAAGCAGATTCTCTTCCCTTTTTTATTCTATTTATCTATGTTATTTATATTTAGGCGGCACGGTGGCACAGTGGGTAGCGCTGCTGCCACACAGTAAGGAGACGTGGGTTTGCTTCTCAGGTCCCCCCTGCGTGGAGTTTGCATGTTCTCCCCGTGTCTTGGTGGTTTTCCTCTCACAGTCCAAAGACAAGCAGGTTAGGTGCATTGGCGATCCTAAATTGTGCTGGGTGTATGTGTGTGTGTGTGTGCTCCCTGTGCCTGGGGTTTCTTTCCTGCCTTGTGCCCTGTGTTGGCTGGGATTGGTTCCAGCAGACCCCCATGACCCTGTACTTAGGATATAGCAGGTTGGATGATGGATGGATGGACTTATATTTACTTAATTGTCCCACTATTAAAGTTTTATTCTGTTGGCCTAGCTCACTTTATCATCTGTGCTTGTTGATTTGATTCAGACCTACTTTTGTAAAACTTGACTTGCTTGTATGGAATGTGATTTGATCTTAATAAGTTCAATAAAATGTTTTAAAAGAATAAAAAGAAGAAGTTAATGGAGATTGTGGATGAGGAACATGGCACACCACGGTACACTAGAAGAGTGAACATGACTCAGAGCTTCAGTATAACTGTTACTTTACGAGGTGCTTCCCGCGGCCATAACAGACAGAAGGTGATTCTTTTAAAAGTTCGACTGTAGATCATTCATTGTTAAATAAACGTAGCCGTTATTGAACTTTACATTCATTCAGGTTAGTGCATCTCGTCTCGGTCGTTCCACCTCGGTGCTCATTACAGGGTTATCCTTGATGTTACATGCAGCTTAGCACACTATCCTACCTTATTATGTTTCCCTTCTTTAAATAGTATTACTATTCGACCCCAATTTCTGGAGACAATAATAAGACCGGTAATGTTTCCTGCCTTGCACCCTGTGTTGGCTGGGATTGGCTCCAGCAGAACCCTGTGACCCTGTAGTTAGGGTATAGCGGGTTGGATAATGGGTGGCTGGATAACTGGCCATCAATGATAAAAGGGTCCGAATGAGTTTTTGAAGGGGCTATAAGTTGAGGCTGACACGATGGACTGGCCTGAGATCCCCTCACTCTCAGGCTGCTCAGGCCAGAGCAGGGCATTGTGGGCCATGTGCGCAAAGCCACATGACGTTAAGTTATGAATAGTTATGCCGCCCCTCCCTCTTACTACTTCTCCTTTGTTGAATTGAATTGTTATTGTGATGCTTGGTTCACCACGGAAACCCTGAGGTGAAAAGAAGATGGCATGAAAGATAAACTGGCTGATGCAAATGAATGAGGAATTGGAGTCACGCACTTAACCGGAAGAGCAAACAGAGAAGCAGGAGATGAATGCCAGAGAGTGAGCAGCAGGCCAAGAGAAACAATGAACTCCTCCATACATACAAACACGCACTGTATATGGAGAGAGATGCCCACATCTGCACTTGTGCATTCAGATTTATTCGCACAGCTAAACACAGGCACACCTATAGAAACACAATCACCCAGACACACACACACACACACACACACAAAGACACACGTGTGCTCTGATGCATTCGGCGTGATGCGGCATGTCAGGGTCCACGATGATGCAAGGTTTTTGAAAAGAATGTGGCTCAGATCCCTGCGGGTGTAGGTGTGTGCTAGTCGGAGAGCAGTGCGGCCCCAGAGTGTTTCACGGGGGAATTGGCTGCTTGCTCGTTCACGTGCGAGCGTTATCAATACTGCCAGTCCTCATTGACGCTCCATGGGTCATTATGGAAGGACAAGATGGGTTTAAGATCAAAAACGAGGGGAGCAATGGAAACGGAAAAAATCAATTCAGAAAAGAGAGGAAAGGAGGTGAGGTGGCCAGGGAGACCCCTGAGGGAGCGAGAGGAATGGCGTTCCAGGGGGAGGTTGCTTATGTCGAGCATTAGACTCCAAGGATCGTCCTGCGGTGGTGGGACAATGGAGTCGGGCTCCAAGTCTCCCAGCAGCTACTGGCTAAGGTGGTTGAGACGAGAGCCAAAAGGGAATGAACCGCGTGTCTCAGTCTGTTGCAAGATTCAGAAGATGACGAGGGGAGATATCGTAGAGAGGAAGGGAGAGACGCACTGGTGCTCACGAAGAAATGAAGCCGTTTCTGATTATTTTTTCATTCTTGATTTAAACATATGAAGTATTGAGGGATCTAATGATTGGTTTTTAACTTCCACAAATCCAGTGTTTTTATAGATTATTGCTTAGTGAAGATCTGCACAGCAAATTTTGAACACGGATTGACTTTTGATTGTTTGGAATAAACTAAGCTATGCGCTTTGCACCAAAGTCTTTGTTCGTCTCAGTTATGCCCATCGATGTTCTGGGAAATGGAAGATGCCCAGTGTGTGGCCACCTGGCGTATCCCATTCAGCGAGACACAATCAGATATAAGTTCAGGCACTTTGATACACACTTAAATATCACTTAGATCAGGGGTCTCCAAGTCCGGTCCTGGAGGGCACCAGTGGCTCAGGTTTTCATTCTAACCCTTTTCTTAATTAGTGGCCTGTTTTTGCTGCTAATTAATTTCTTTTGAACTGGGGGTCTTTGCCCCCTACTCGCTTTGCTCGCCAACCCCCTGTGGCAGTGCTACACGCTAGCCTCTTTGCGGTTCTGTCGCTCACGTATTGGGATGCAGATGTACAATTTAAACAGATTTTAATTTCCATTTGAAGTGTTGCATTTGCACTAACACAACATATAGCTGCCCGTGATTGCATTTTTCTTTTCTTTCTCTCTATTAAATAAAATGACTTTTTCAAATGTTTGGCTCTGTGATCTGTTAATTGTCTTTGCAAAAGCTATTCTAATGGGAAACTGTTAACGTTTTAATACGAATGGCATATCAAGATCTCCTTTGTCATCTAATGCTATCCCCTGAAGATGTACTACCCCTGTACCGTATAACAAACACAAAAAACAAATAACAATAATGAATGAATACCGAAATGACAATGATCGTGAACTTGAGTCCGGGTATATTACTGTCCTGAATACGGATGACTGATCAACAAAGAATGGATGCGTTTGAATCTCCCGGCAAAATGGAACAATCTCACCATGTTTCCTCAGCATATAGTGGATAATGAAGTCCAACCCCGGGGTTTCTGGCGATGATTGAGCTGAAGTGAATCCAGCGGAATGAGAAATAAACAGGATACAAAGGGCGATGTGAAAAATAGCAGGAAATGATGGTTCATTGTCGTTATATGAAATCTCAGTCTTTTTCCTTCCTCTTCCCTTTCCTCTTTCCCTCCTGATCATTTAAATAGTAAAGTGCCGGATGTAACTGAATGTGAACAGGTGCTTTCCATCCTGAAACTGTGGTCTCTCTCCCTCATCTGTCCCCTCTGAACTTACAGGGACAACATTCACTGACATACGCATAACGAACAGTAAACAGGACGATGGAAACAACACGCACTCAGCACACACATCGAATACATTATTACTTTGTAGCCCCGCTACATTCCCCCCCACCAACCTTTCTTGGATACATCCTTCTTTCTACAGTAATTCAGATGGTGGATGACCAGATGGTGTTAACAGTTGGAGATATTCTTTGTGATATTGTAAGCTGCTGTTTTCATCTTCTGTACGATCATTTAACCAATTTCCCGTGTTACCGATCGACATTTTTGGCATAAATTGTTTTAACTTCATCGTTTCTTGGTGATAGGATTGCCCAAGTACTCATTTTTTTCTGTTGATAACCCTTTGTGATGAAATTCTTCAATAGGATTTGGACATAATACTTCTTTAATTGGGAACTTAAAGTGAGGAAAAGGTAAAAATTTTATAAGAGCTGAGAGCGCAGGAAGTTTGTCTGACAAGAGCATTCACAAGACTGAGAGGTGAGAGGACCGTCGTCTTGTTTGAAAATGGTTGATAGGAGGGCGTGACTTGAAAGAATCTCATGGCAATATTCTCGTCTCACGGTACTTGAAAAAATCTTCTCCAAAAAGTCTCATCACGTTGAAAGATTTTTTAATATAATAGATTTATTTTAATTGACTTGTTTTTAAAGATTTGTTCCCCTGAATTTCTTAATTTCTTTCCTTAAATAAAACAGAAATGAACTATGAAGTGAGTGAGCCAACAGAAGACCAGCTAAGTCAGGGCATCAAACTCCAAACAATTTCATCCATCCATCCTCTTCCACTTATCCAAGATCGGGTCGCGGGGGCAGCAGCTTGAGCAGCGATGCCCAGACTTCCCTCTCCCCGGCCACTTCTTCTAGCTCTTCCAGGAGAATCCCAAGGCGTTCCCAGGTCTGCCGAGAGACATAGTCCCTCCAGCGTGTCCTGGGTCATCCCTGGGGCTTCCTCCTGGTTAGACGTGCCCAGAACACCTCCAGGAAGCATCCTGATCAGATGCCCGAGCCACCTCATCTGACTCCTCTCGATGTGGAGGAGCAAACCAAACAATTTCACTCCAACCAATTGCTTAAGTAGGTGCCGAGTCTTGTCGTTAATTAAGCCCGTTCTTTAATTCCGTAGCTTGTTGCTGCTCTCATTGTGCAATAGCAGACATTTTCAAAATTGTTGATTTTCTCTTTTCTAAGGTCACTGTGAAAATGTTTTGTGGACCTGAGCAGATCGACATTCCTGAGATCATCATCTTTCTTTACTTTCAGATATTGTATAATGGACACCAATTGTTTTGGCTCATTTTGTATCTCATTATTGTTTGTCTGCTAATTTAGGAAAAGGGGTCTGAGTCTTCAAGAGCAAGTCAATTAAAATTAATTCAAAAGAAGTTAATTAGGAGCAAAAACAGGTCACTCATTAAGAAACGGGTTAGAATGAAAACCGGCAGCCACTGTGGCCCTCCAGGACCAGAGTTGGGGACCCCTGACTTAGAAATACAAAAGAAGGCTCTGTTCCCCGCACATACTCACACACACACACAGACAGGCAGAGGCAAAAAGATACACACAGACTAAAATGTTTGCACTAACGCACGCTCACAGGAGTGACACACTGGCACTAATGCAGGCACACACAATGCCCTCCATTCCCTAATGATATTAAATGTGTCTTCCGGAAGCACGTCTCCTACACCTCCAGCTCCTTTCTGGAGATCAAGTGGCAGGTAATTTGACTTTATTTAAAATCTGTGATCTCCTGACTGCCTTTTGGTCTCTGGTCATGCCAGTCTGTCACGTGAAGAGCTTAGCCAGTGAGGTGCAAACCACTCCTTAGGCTGTGAGGCACTACAAGTTCATGCAGCTTCACTTCCCGGTTGGCAGCAATTCCTGGAACTGTTTACAGAAAGCAATGGATTTCGATGAATGATTTGCGCTGCACCAACGAAAATTCTTTGGACTGTACAGAGAATACCTCATTTCCCCTTGACAGTACCCTCTACCTAATGACTCCTGTAACAGTAGACACA
>NW_024379819.1:0-22573 GCF_016835505.1 Polypterus senegalus
ACCCCATGGAGCCTCTTCAACAAACTTACCTGACAACACATTCTTAACATGGCCTTCCTTCCATTAGTAATTTACTTAATCCTGATACTCTGTATGTTCAATTCATCATAATAATTATTCATGGTGTCTCAAAATCGTACTGACCCCAACTCTCTCTTCTGTTTCTTTTTCCGGTTTTCTTTGTGGTCCTGCACCACCACCACACCTACTCAAAGCATCTGATGCTCAACAATGATGGATGGACTGAAAGCCAGAAGTCTCGTGACCATCATCATCAAGTCCTTCCATGAGAACCTAAATCCAAAGAGGACTGTTTCATTTATGTTAGGTAGATTGTCCAGAGGGACTGGGTGGTCTCTTGGTCTGGAATCCCTGCAGATTTTATTTTTTTTTCCTCGGCCGTCTGGAGTTTTTTGTTTTGTCTGTCCACCCTGGCCATCAGACCTTACTCTTATTCTATGTTAATAAATGTTGACTTGTTTTATTTTCTTACTCTGTCTCTTATTTTTCTATTCTTCATTATGTAAAGCACTTTGAGCTACATTTTTTTGTATGAAAATGTGCTATATAAATAAATGTTGTTGTTGTTCCTGCCTTGTGCCCAGTGATTACTGGGATGGGAAGCATCTGGATAAGAAGCATGGAAAAAAATGGATGAATGCAATTAGATAGAAATTCTTTAATTTGCTGTTTTGTCTTGAGATGTATTACATTAGGAAAATAAAGTGCAGTGGGTGATGTTACAATACATAATCAGCAATCATGGACAATTGTGAATACTTGTATTATTGTGAGTTGTGAGACTTACTAGAAGCATTTATTGGGGTCGTCTACTGTCTCACTTGAAGATTAACACACACACACACACACACAGCAATCCTATCCTGACAAAGTCTCGAGTGGTCAGATCACTCCATGAAATTCTGCCAAATATTCTCTAACCCTAACCCCATCCCTAACCCTAACAAACATGCAACACAAATTAAAGCATAGCGCTTTTGGTTATTGCCACATAGTAACAAAACTACAGTGCCTTCCATAATGTTTGGGACACAGACAGATTTCTCCTTCATTTCCCCTCTGCTCCAGTTTTAATATTACAAATCAAACAATTTGGTGATTAAAGTGCACATTGCAGACTTTAGTTTAAAGGGATCTGCAGACATTTTGGTCACACCACACTTTCTCTACAGGGTGCCCCAATTTCAGGGCACCATAATGTTTGAACAACTGGCGTAACTGGTGTTTGTGATTCCTCAGATGGGCTTCATGGCTTCTTCAGATACTTTGGCCTGCTTCTACCCTTTGGGTGTGTAGCTGCCATTGTTCAACTTATGAGGACAAGAGCTGTGCCAATGAAGCAAAGAAATCATGAGGCTGAAAAACAAGAACAAAGTCATTGGAGACATCAGTGACACCTGAGTAAATGACTGAAATCAACTGTCTGGAAATATTAATGAAGAAGAAGAACACTGGTGGGTTCAATAATCTAAGAGACTGGTGGGCCAAGGAAGACCTCCACTGCTGATGACAGAAGAATCCTCACTGTGGTCAAGAAAAGTCCCAAGAACTCGTGACTGTCTGACAGATCATACACGGTCATTAGGGGCTGATTTGTGTGTGTGTGTGTCAGAGATGACTATCAGCAGAGACGTCATGAACAGAAACACAGAGAAGGCCACATTGCAAGATGCAAACCACAAAAACAGGATGGCAGATTACAGTTTGTGATAAAGCACTTTAAAGTGCCTGCAGAATTCTGGGAAAAGGTCTTGTGGACAGAAGAGACAAAGATGAACCTCATCAGAGTGATGGGTGAGGCGAAGTGTGGAGATGAAGGAAGAATTGCCCAAAGCAGATCAATGGCGGTGCTGGGTGTTATGGCTTGGACATGTATGACTGCACAGGTCCTGGCACACTTTTCTTCATTAATGATGTAATTGCTGACTGTAATGGCACAATGAATTCTGAGGTGTGTAGAACATCTAATCTGCTCAAGTTCCTATAAATGTCTCCAAACTCACTGGACGGCACTTCATCCTACAACAAGATAAGGAGCCAAAGAGACTGCTTTGGACACACAGGAGTTTATCATAGCTACAAAATGGAAAATTCTGGAATGGCCAAGCCAGTCAATTGATTTCAGTCCAACTGAGCAGGCCTTCCATATGCTGAAGAGGAAACTTAAGGGGACAAGCCCCCCAAAAACAAGCGAGGAGCTGAAGATGGCTGCAGTAGAAGCCTGGCAGAGCACCACCAGAGAAGACCCTCAGCACCTGGTGGTGTCTGTGAATGGCAGACTTCTGGCAGCCATAGCATGCTAGGATATGCAACAAAGATTGGCTTTAATAGACCTGCCATTGCTGTATCCAGGAAGCGGACTGCGTCTCAAAACCGGCCGGGCATCCTTCACGAGTGAAGCGACGAGGTCACCCCCTATACATTATTCATCGTAATTTTCTTCAAATTTGTAGATGATGCGCTGCTTGCTACTTGCTATGAGCCTATGATATGAACTCTATCAAACTGTAGCCAAACTTAATCTGTACACTGTTGTTTAGACACAACTTAAAACTTGATGACATGCTTAGAAATAAAATTGAATGAAAAATAAATTGAGTAACATCCCGCGTTATTAGAGTACTTGTCAAGCGTCAATGTCATGTCCAAGTGCCAGTACCTAGTAGGCTAGTAGCATGCAGTTTGCTGCTTTTAGCACACATCATAACAATACTGTCAGTGTCAAGTTTGGCTCGGATACTTTTCTCCCCCACATCAACATGGGGCCCTCAAGATGTTCTCGTGTCTTTTAACTTCTCGGCATTTGATTCTCTTCATCACAGAGTATGATCTTTCACTCTGCCTGACACAGGTAGCGTTAGCAGTAGCTTGAAGCAACCCCAATTCTTAAGCATCAGTTAAGGGGGTTCAACTGGGTAGCACCGAATGTATATCCATCCATCCATTTTCCAACCACTATACCCCTAACTACGGGTCATGGGGGTCTGCTGGAGCCAATCCTACCCAAACACAGGAAAAGGCAGGAAAAAAACCCCCGGGGCAGGCGGCCACCGCGCATGTAATGTATACTCTCCAGCATGTTGCGGACAAACTGACCCACTCCAGTTTGCATATAAAGCAAAGCGTGGAGTGGAGGATGCATTCTCACATTTTTTAGATACTGTTACTAGACAAATGGATTCAGTACATCCACATACAAGGGTTTTATTCATGGACTTACCCTCTGCTTTTAATACTGTTCAGATAGATATTCTGCTATACCCTCTCTGACTTTCAAGTTTACATCCCATGCTGATTTTATGGGTAAAAATTTTTTAACGGAAAGACCACAGCAGGTGTTTTTAAATGGTATAAGTTCTACGCCTGTTTTAAATGCAGGGATGTGTTATCCCTTTTCTTTTCTCGTCTCTTAACAATGTTTCCTGCAGCAGTGCAACATCCATCCATCCATTTCTAACCCGCTGAATCCGAATCAGGGTCCGAGGGGGTCTGCTGGAATCCAGCTAACACAGGGCAAAAAGGCAGGAACCAACCCAGGGCAGGGTGCCCCACAGGACACACAAACAGACACTAGGGCCAATTTAGAATCACCAGTCCCCCTAACCTGCATGTCTTTGGTTGTGGGAGGAAACGGGCGCCGGAGAAACCCCACGCAGACCCGGGAGAACATGCAAACTCCGCTAGGGAGGACCGGGAAACAAACCGGAGTGCAGCAATCCCTGTATAAATATGCTGATGACAGGGCCCCTGGTGGCCCCTGACTGATACCTGTGCCCCTCTGCATATCAGCAGGAGGTCAGAGACTGGTTCAGTTATTGGCAGAAAATTCACTGGAGTTAAATTTTTTCTAAAACTAAGGGTGTGTTGTGGCCCCAAGGACGGGCTCCATCACTGCTGTTCACACTTAGTATCCAGGGTCAGTTGGTGGAGCATTCAGATTTTTAAATACCTCGGGACAGAGATTGACGCAGTCTGTCTTTCATACAGCATGCAGATGCTGTATATAAGATGAAGGCACAGCAGCGCCTCCATCTACTAAGGCAACAGAGCCTTTCATGTTAGCAAGGAGGTTTTTGGGCTGGTTTATAGATCATTTATTGAATCTGTTCTCACTTTTAATTACTTATCTTGGTACAACTTATTAACCGTTAAACATAGAACAAAACTGTGCGTGTAGTTAACCAGGCTTCCAAAATAATTGGATTACCTCAAACTCCCTTTCTGACTGCAAAACAGGCACTGTTGGGAAAGGGCAACCATGATTGTGAAGGATGTCTCTCATCCTCTTTATGCGTTCTTTAGATTGCTGCCATTAGGTGGGAGGTATAGAACCCATTGGCGTGGAAAAATGCATACAAAAATCTTTTGTACCCTCAGAGTATCTGTTCTGAATCAGATGAAGTAGGCATTTCTATGGTTTGCTTGTTTTGTATTTTTTTTGGTCTGTTTGTCTCATGGTGTCAAAGGAAATTTCTGTGGCCTTTGGGGCTCAGACAGAATCTTATCTATCTATCTATCTATCTATCTATATCTATCTATCTATCTATCATATGTCCCTTTTTCATACTATCTATCTATCTATCTATCTATTATAAGTGCCTTTCCTATCTATCTATCTACCCTATCTTAAAAGTGCCTTTCATCTATCTATCTATCTATCTATCTATCTATCTATCTATCATTATCTATCTATCTATCTATCTATCATATCTAAATGAAATGTAGCGGTATGAAACAGAAATCGGCAAAGGCATTTTGACCAAATTTTTAATTTAAGCGTTGTGTCCCGACAATTAAAAACAACTTGATGGTATCCGGTATACAGTGGAATGAAAAAGTTTGGGCAACCTTGTTAGTCATTATTTTCCCGTAAAATCGTTTTGGGTTTTTCGATAAAAATGTCAGTTAAATATATCATATAGGAGAAAACACAGTGATATTTGAGAAGTGTAAGTTTATTAGATTTACAGAAAGTGTGCAATAATTGTTCAAACAAAATCAGGCAGGTGCTAAATTTGGGCACCGTTGTCATTTATTGATTCCCAAACTTTTTGAACTAATTATTGGAACTCAATTGGCTTAGTAGCTCAGTGACCCCTGACCTACATACACAGGTGAATCCAGTATTTAAGGGTCATTTTAAGATTTTCCCCCCTCCTTTAATTTTTTTTCTGAAGGTAGCAACATGGTCCAAAACAACTCTCAATGACCTGAAGACAAAAATTGTTCACCATCATGGTTTGGGAGAAGGATACAGAAAGCTGTCCCAGAGATTGAAGCTGTCTGTTTCCACATTAGGGAAAATGTTAGGAAATGGAAACAGGCTCAGTTCAAGGGTTAAGGCTCGAAGTGGCAGACCAGAAAGATTTCAGATAGACAGAAGCGGCGAATGGTGAGAACAGTCGAGTCAACCCACAGAGCAGCACCAAGACCTACAACATCATCTTGCAGCAGATGGAGTCACTGGGCATCGTTCAACCATTGGAGCACTTTACACAAGGAGATGCTGTATGCGAGGTGATGCAGAGGAAGCACAAACAGAGCCACGTGGGTCTGCTCAAGCACATTTGGACAAAGCCAGCTTCATTTTGGAATAAGGTGCTGTGGACTGATAAAAAAAATGGAGTTATTTGGGCATAACAAGGCGTTATGCATGGAGGAAAAGAACACAGCATTCAAGAGAAACACCTGCTACCTACAGTCAAATATGGTGGTGGGTCCATCATGCTGTCTTGGGGGTTTTGGCCAGTGCAGGGACTGGGAATCTTGTCAGGGGTTGAGGGCGCTGGATTCCCTCAGGGATCAGCAGATTCTGGGAAAGTCCAGGAATCAGTGACAAAGCTGAAGCTCCGGGCTGGATCTTTCAACAAGACAACGACCTGAAACACTGCTCAAAATCCACTAAGGCATTCATGCAGAGGAACAAGTACAACGTTCTGGAATGGCCATCTATTCCCGACCTGAAAATTGACAATCTGTGGTGTGAGTTAAAGAGAGCTGTCCATGCTCGGAAGCCATCAAACCTGAATGAACTCGAGATGGTTTGTAAGGAATGGTCAAAATACCTTCAACCACAATCAGACTCTCCATTAGGAACCTTCAGGCGTTAGAGGCTGTCATTTCTTACACGGTCTACTAAATATTGATGTCATTTCTTTTTGTGGTGCCCAAATGTTTAAGCACCTGCCTGATTTTGTTTGAACAATTTGTGCACACTTTCTTAAATCAATAAACTTCATTTCCTTTCAAATATCACTGTGTGTGTCTCTAAGTACATTTACCGGACATTTTTATTGTAAAACAACGTTTATACAGGAAAAATGGCTATTAACAAGGTTCTAAACTTTTGCATCCACTTGTAATTTTATAGGACTAAGAAATCGCAGTACGGACAGTAATGTTTAGTAGTTTAGAAAATTAATTTTAAGTCAAACGTAACCATTACATAAAATTTATTTCAAAAGGCCACCATGACCAGGCCGAGTCCATTCCCACCAGGCTCCAAATGCCCAATGGCCAGTCACTGAATGTATCCTAAATATTATGGTGCCCTGAATGTGGGGATTGTGAACAAATATTGTGTGACCAAAATGTCTTGCAGATTCCCTCAATTGAAAGTCTTCTTGTGCTCTTTAATCACAAGTCTGATTTTTGATTGTAATTCTAAACTGTGGAGGGAAAGGAAATCAAAAATCTGTGGGTCTTTTGTCCCAAACATTATGGAGGGACTGTATGTTCTAATAGGAAAGGAAAGGGGAAAACCCCCAAAAAACCACTTATGGGAAAAAAAAATGGAAGAAACCTTGGGAAAGGCAGTTCAAAAGAGAACCCCTTCCAAAGGTAGGTTTGGAGTGCATATTGTCCAAAAACAGGGGCAAATACAACACAATACACAGAAAAGAACAAAAGTAATCCCCAATACAGTATAAAGTGCAATAGAAATATTAAACGAGTACCAGAGCAAATTCACAAAGGAGATGGAATATGCTATACGATTTTGATTGTTCAGAGTCTAGATTAACTCTGTAATTCCTAGTCCTATATGTCCATCCATTCCCAGGATATAAATGAGTTCAAACAGGCTCTTGGCATCTGTGTATTTCCCATTCCCAGGTCATAACTAATTGGAAAAGAACGACTGGTATACAGTGGTGTGAAAAACTATTTGCCCCCTTCCGTTTGTATTCTTTTGCATGTTTGTCACACAAAATGTTTCTGATCATCAAACACATTTAGCCATTAGTCAAATATAACACAAGATAAACACAAATGCATTTTTTTAAATGATGGTTTTATTATTTGGGAGAAAAAAATCCAAACCTACGGCCCTGTGTGAAAAAGTAATTCCCCTTGTTCCAAAATCCACCTAACTAGTTATCACCCCGGGGTTAAATTTTCCCTGATTACTGCCTCACCTGTTTCAATCAGAAATCACTTCAATAGGAGCTGCCTGACACAGAAGTAGACCAAAAGCACCTCAAAAGCTGACATCATGCCAAGACCCAAAGAAATTCAGGAACAAATGAGAACAAAGTCATTAGAGATCTATCGGTCTGTAAAGGTTATAAGCCATTTCTAAAGTTTTTGGGACTCCAGCGAACCACAGTGAGCCATTATCCACAAATGGCAAAAACATGGAACAGTGGTGAACCTTCCCGGGAGTGGCGGCGACCAAAATTACCCCAAGGCCGAGGCGACTCATCGAGAGGTCACAAAAGACCCAGGACAACGTTTAGAACTGCAGGCCTCCCACTCAATTAGGTCAGTGTTCAGACTCACCATAAGAAAGGCTGGGCAGCGGCCTACATGGCAGATTTCCAAGGCATGAAGCCTCTGTTAAGCAAAAGAACATTAGGGTCATCTCAATTTTGCAAAGAAACATCTCAATGATTGCCAAGACTTTTGGGAAGAAACCTTGTGGAATGATGAGACAAAAGTTGAACTTTTGGAAGGCAAATGCCCAGTTCATCGAGCTTAAAAAGGAACAAGCATTTCAGAAAGAACATCATACCAACAGTAAAATATGGTGGTGGTAGTGTGATGGCCCGGGGTTTGTTTGCTCTTCAGGACCTGGAAGGCTTGCTGTGATAGATGGAACCATGAATTCTACTGTCTACCAAAAATCCGGGAAGGAAAATATCCGGCCATCTGTTAATAACTCAAGCTGAGCGTCTTGGGTGCTACAACAGGACAATGACCCAAAAACACCACAAATCCACCTCTGAATGGCTGAAGAAAACAAAATGAGACTTTGGAGTGGCCTAGTCAAAGTCTGACCTGAATCAATTGAGATGCTATGGCATGCCCTTTAAAAAAGCGTTCATGCTGAAAGCCTAAAATAAAGCTGAATTACAACAATTCTGCAAAGTGAGTGGGCAATTCCCTCAGAGTGCTGTAAGACTCACTGCAAGTTACTCATGCAGCGATTTTCAGTTATTGCTGCTAAGGGTGGCCCAACCAGTTATTAGGTTCAGGGGCAATACTTTTCACTCAGGGCCTGTAGGTTTGGTTTTTTTTTTTTCCTAAATAATAAAACCATTTTAAAAAAATTTCATTTTGTGTTTACTTGTGTTATATTTGACTAATGGGTTTAAAAATGTTTTGATGTCAAGAACATTTTTGTGACAACATGCAAAATAAGAAATCAGGAAGGGCAAATAGTTTTCACACCCTTATATGTTTAAAATTACAAGTACAAGACAAAACAAAATAATTAAAATTTAAAACAAAACAGTCTGCAGTTCAAAATTGCAGATTTTCCACCCAACACAATATTACAGTATAAAGTATAAATGTCACATATATCACATATATTAAAATTAGGCACTAATTGGAGTCCACTTTTACTGTCCCTTCTACCCTTTAGAGCTTCTCCTACCAACAAAGTGAGGGCACATTGTGCCAAACCCACGGTTCGGGCTGTCTCCTGTCAAGTCTCTCCCACTGAATGGCCCTGGCATTCTTGGTCTTCCAAATCTTCCTGAAGCTTGTTGAATTCAGCATACCCTGGCTCCATATGTGGTCATTGTCACTCCAGTTCTGCTCATCTTCATGACAGTCTGCTGTTTATCAGCCTTCCCCAGGCACAGACAAACACATTTTTTTTATTGTTGTCTTTAACGTACATTGAAAATGTTACTTTGAAGTGAAAATTTTCCCTGGAGCTGGTCTGATGTCTTTAGCTGTTATTTTCTCAGTCTCTCCTTTGAGTGGGTCAGCTGCTAGGGTATCCATTGGTGAAGAGAGATTCACTGATTTTGACTTTGCTGACAATGCTGCTGATCTTCAATGGAGGCTCTGATGGGGCTCTCGAGAAACTGGCAAGGGGTCAGTGTCTGGGCTTCAAGTGTCCTGATATAAACCAAAATCCAGACCTTTAAGACTTCTTGGGCACAGCCATCAGTAGTGTGTCTGTCTGAGGAGAGATGTCAGCTTACTCGTAGAGCTTACTTACCTCAGCGGTGACATTCATGTCTCTGCGACTCTTTCTATGAGTGGTAGATGGATTGGGAGAGCATATCATGAGGTCACTTTAAAGGGGTGTGTGGCACTTCTGATATTTCTGCCAAAGGCGAGGGTCCAGATCTTTAGAGTCCTGGTGCTCCTGTTTTCACGAACATGGGCTATCCAGTGACCTGGGAAGGCAGGCTGGACTCCTTCATGTGTGTCTCTCTGGAGAATCCTTGGTACCACTGGTGTGACTTTGTGTTGCTCACGGAGTCACGAATGGGCATATGACTTGCACTGTGAGGGCGTCAGTTACAGCACTACAGCCATGTACGATTCCGAGGGTGGTCTGCTCATTGTGAGGACGGCTGGACCTGGCCAAGGGGATGCCCAAGTAACACCTGGCTGTGGCAGATAGAGGTCATTTCAGAGGGTGGGATTGGACCACATGTCTGCCTGGGGGTTGCCAACCTGTATCCCGAGCTGTTTCTTAGTGTGCTGGGAGTGGTAACACACTGTACCAGTGCAGGCTCCTCAACCTGACCTGACCTGAGCACTCTGAGTCTGCAGTGCAAAACCTCCGGGTGGTCAGTACCAAAGAAAGGGGCAGTCAGTGAAAACACCAGGGACCACTTGCTCTTACTTTATACATCATGAAGACCTTTAAGAGGCTGGTCCTAGAACATCTACGTCCCTGAGATGCCTGGATCCTCTCAATTTGACTATCAGATCAGGGATGCCATCATCTCAGACTCCACAGTGTTGCTCCAACTTGGACAAAGTCAGCACTCACACAGGCTCACATTATTTGACTTTTAGAGTGCTTTTAGCGCCATTCTGCCTCATCGACTGGGAAAAAGCTCAAGGCTTTGAATCTCATGTACAACCTTCTGGATGATGGACTCTCTGACCAACAGAGAGCAGTTTGTGTGGCTGAGGACTGCATGTGTCAGAAATGGTGGGGTGTAACACTGGAGTACCTCAGATGACTGTCAGTCTCCCTTCCTGTTCACCGTCTACACAGTAGACTTTCAGCACAATACCAGCACTGGCCATCTAAAGAAATTCTCAAATGACTTGTCCATCATAAGCTGCTAATAGTGAGGATAGGTCAGAGTACAAGAGGCTTGTGGTGCAGGGACAACAACCTGCAACTCAACATCAGTGAGACAAGAAAAGCTAGTGGTGGACTTCAGGTGTGCCAAAAGCCTCTGGACCACCCACCATTCAAGGGAGGACATGGAATTGGTGCAGAGGTACAAGTACCTGGGGGTCCATATGAACAGCAAACTGGACTGGTTGTGACTATACAAGAAGGGCCAGAGCAGGCTGGACTTCCTGAGACTCTCCTGTCTGCTCTGCTGGAAATGTTCTACCAGTCCAGTAGCCATGTGTGGTCTCAGGGAACAACTGAGCTCAAAAGTACAATGCCTGAACAAGCTAATCCATGAAGCCTGCGTCATCACAGGGCTGTAATAAATGGTGCCACAGAGGAAGCAATATAGCACACTTGAATTACAAAGAGTAGTAGAGAGGAACCTGCATGGCAGACAGGGAGGACAAGCAGAGAGAGACAGCATCGGGGTAGAGAGGCAGGACCACCAGCCAGGGGGTGTAAGAGGGGCAGCGCGGTCATTGGCCCCTGAAGGATCGGCACTCCAGGGGTAGATGGTTCCTGCTGAATATTGGTCAGGAGTTGGTGTGATCACGAGAAGGATGATGAGAGGAGCCCTGACCGTGCCTTTCGATGCTCCCAGATAAATCGGGTTGGGTGAGGCAACTGCGGTGTCTATCCAAGGGGGGGTAAGCAATGGGTGAGCCAGGCACACAAAGTAAAGTTGTGCAGGAACATTGACCAATGACTGTCAAAGCTTTGTGTTCTACTCTGTGCCCTGACTCTGCAGCTGCCTTTCAACCCATCAACGTCATTACTGGAGGTCCCAACCTCTGAGGACATGGGACCGACAATGCGGTTCACGCTAATACAGACACAAAATTTTACACCAAAATGTCAGAAATGATGTGAAACTCAAAAAATAATCTATGGACCTATAATTTGGGCCCAACAAGCCGACTCCTTGCTAAACTCCACCAAAATGGGCACTCATTCAAAAAACAAAAACAAAAATTAATTATAAAACATTTCCCTAACAATCAAGCCAGAGTTTGATGGTTCCTCTCCCTTAATGCTTTTTTTGTAAATTTTTATTGGTCATTTCAAGTATAGTTTGAACTTTAAGGGCATATTTTACTTGACCAAAACCAGCCAGTAATGGCTTGGGACTTTGTCTGGGTGAGGCCATATCTGGGCAGCCTAGTGAATGTCTGGTGTGCTTCATGGGGGTTTGTAAAAGCCTCAAGCCTTTGGCCATGTTTGTGACACCAGTTGATAACAAAAGTGCAAGCGTGGGCCACCTTGATAGCTTTTCAAATTAAGCAGGTCTTCCTCCAGCAGAGGCAGCAGTTTGGCATCTTGTGAATGACACAATCCCGGCATTGATCAGTTTTTTTCTTTTCAAATTATTTTTTGGGGACTTTTAAGGGTACACATTATCCTGGACCTTTGGTACATCTTTGCTGGTGTGTCAAACAGCCTCATCTGGGAAAAGTCTCCGTTTGCCTCTCCTGTCCATATAAAATCCTACTAGAATTCATTTTTCCTACCTGCAATGGTACTCCTACTGTTATCCATGAATGTTGGGCCTCTGTCTTGGATTTTTTCCAGCCAGCACTCTTTGGGGCAGGGGTCTCCAACCCCAGCCCCGGGAGGCTACTCGGCTGCGGTTTCATTCTAACCCTAGTGACCAGATTTTGCTGCTAATTAACTCTTTGCCTTAATTTTAATTGATGGCCTTAGACTCAGGCCTCTTTATAATTTTTTTTTTTTACTTAATTAGCAAACAAACAATAAAAGACACAAAATGTATCACCGCAAGCAACAACCTTCGTCCATCACCAATACTGGAAATAAAGAAAGGTGAGGTGTCAGTAATGTTGATCTGCTCAGGTCCCCCAAACATTTGACAAGTCAAGTAAAAGTCAAGTCAAGTTGGGGCATGCACTGGTACAGCATGTTGCCACACCCACTACAGGCGAAACAACTTCGGGATCCAGGTTTGCAGCCCCAGGCGAACCGGCGGCCCGGGTTCCACCCTCGAGTGCCCTCTATCTGCGCAGCTAGGTATTCGTGGGAAACCCTTGGCCGGGTCAAAGCTACTGGGTCCCAACATGGGATCTTATGGGGCTGGATGGCACATGGCCATAGTGCGTAACTGATGCTCCTCACGTGCAGGTCATGTGCCTCATTTGGGACTCCATGAGCAACACAAAGTCAACCAACGTACCCAAAGTTTTCGGAGGCCATAAAAGGAGTCAGTCTTCATCTCAGGTCACTGGATAAGCGTCCATGTCTCACAACCATATAGCAAACAAAGCACCAGGACTCTAAAGACTTGGACCTTTGTCATTTTGCTGATATATGGAGCACCCACACCCTTTCCAGTAATCTATGAAGCCCCCCAAAGGCTCCCAATCCGTCTACTGGCTTCATGGGAAGAGTCACCAGGGACATGAATTTTCTGCTGAGGTAAAATAGACCTCTCGAGGGATTGACACTCTCGCCAGAAAAGAAAACCCTACTGATGTGCCTGGCTCTTTGGTTTTATCAGGACCCCCACAAGCCACACTCAGACTCCTCACTCCAGTTTTCAAGGAGATCAGAGCCTCCATTGAATTCATGAAGATCCAGCATTGTCAGCAAATGTGAATTTTCTTCATCAACAGATGCCCCAGCGCTGGACCCCACGACCTTCCCTTAACACCCAGTCCATACAACATTGAACACAATAGGAGCAGAACACACCCTGCGAACCCCAGAATCAACTGGGAAAAACACAGGGTCCTGCTTCCCTCGGAAAGCCTCACGAGGGGTGTATAGGTCAGCCATGATACCCAGCACTTGGGGTCCCTCAAGGGACCCTAACCCCAGGATGTCCACAGGGTGGTTCGATCAACTAAGTCAAATGATTTGCAAAAATTAAAACCGTTGCAAAGAAACTCTGCAATATTTGTGCCTCCATGAAGCCCCTCAGTGCCAGTCGTTGATGGTAGACTTCTTGGGTGTAAAACCAGACTGCCTCGTGGCTGGTAAATGAAGTGACCCCCGGACCCTATTGATGACAACCCCTAGCGAGGATCTTACCCGGCACTCAGAGCAGTGTTACCCCCCTGTGTTGCTGCAACCCGGCGATCACCCTTCCTTTCCCAGACAGGGATGACAAGTCCCGTTTTCCGGTCAGTTGGGATGATGCCAGTCTCCCAAAGGGGAACAAAGTTGCTTGCAATGCGGAGGAAAACCTTACCACCAGCCTGGAAAAGTTCACCCTGGATACCACAGATCCCTTCAGCCTTTCCCGCTCAGCTGGTTCACTCATAAATATGTAATATTGATCATTTTCCTTTAAAAAATAGATGACCCAAATATAATATTTTTGTCTCATTTGTTTAACTGGTTTCTCTTTATCTACTTTTTAGGACGAGTGAAAATCGTGATGTTTCAGGTCATATTTTTGCAGAAATCTAGAAAATTCTAAAGGGTTCACAAACTTTCAAACAAAACTATAAATGGTACAAGAAATGTACAACTCATTATAAGTAACCCTTCATGAAAAGTCTGAAACCACCCCTATTAATTGACAAGTTAACAATTTCGTGGGCTGGCACCCTGCCAGGGTTTGTTTCCTGCCTTGCCCTGTGTTGGGTTTGGGGTTGGCTCAAGCAGACATGACCCTTAGTTAGGATAAGCGGGTTGGATAATGGACAGACATCTTGATTTGGTCGAGATGGGACCCTCTTTGTTTGATCTTTTCATTCAAGTCTGAGTGTTATTAATTTCTGTTAAAGATAGAACTTTGTTCATTCCGGGGGAAATTAGTTTTTTTTTTTACAAAAGGCTCTTTAAATAAATAAATACACACAGAATGACTAAAAGGAAAAAAATTTAAAAAGAAAGATGCATGTTTTGACTTGGCAGTCACAGTCCAGTCACGGTGGCTACACAGGGTATCAGAATCGAGGACCCCATTCGTTTCTTGATACATATTGCTAAATAATAGGTAGTGCTGGGTGTGTCAGAGAAGTTGTGCAGCATTGTTCTATGGCACTCAGTTTTGTCTTCTCTCCTCCTGTACTAGCTTCAGGTCTGAGTACCCATAACTGCCCTTTTAATCAGCTTGTTGATTTGGTGGTGTCTCCTTTTTGTGATGTCCTGCACACCTCACTGACCATCAGAAGGTTGTGAAGATTTGAAAAAATGTCCTTCCCATTAAAGGGCTCAGACTCTAAGGAAAAAGTGTGTTACCCTTATTCTAGTTTCTCTGTGTTCAGAGACCAGTCCAGCCTGTCATTGATTGGACCCCAAGTACTTATAGGTGTGGACCACCTCTAATTCCCCCCCCTGAACAGTGACCAGACACAGAGGGTCTTTGGTGCAGTGAAAGTCAATAAGCAGTTCCTTGGTTTTGCTGATGTTAAGTTACTGACAATTCACAAAGTTCTCCCCCTGACTCCTCTCCTTTGTCTCACCACCATAAGGGGCAGAATCATCAGAGGATTTCTGCAAGTGACCTGACCTGCTGTTGTATTTCCCGTCGGTTGTACAAAGTGAAAAAGTTAAGCAGACAGGCCTGTCCTTTGCTCTCAGCATTGCTCACACAGTCCTTTAGTCTCCAGATAGTGTGGTCTGCCATCATCAAGGACACCATGGCTCATCCCCTGCCATCTCTGAGCTGACCCCTTTAAACGGGAGGTTTGGATGGTAAAAGGAAAAAAACAGAATTCTCACGTGCTTCCCTTCATCCGCAGACCGGTCTTTTCACCCCTTTTCCATTTTTTGAAAAGGCCTGCGTGGGGGGGTAACCACAGGGGTTCGGTTTTAGAAGTGGGGTGCTGGGTGGGACCTGGGGGGTGGGGTTTTCCAGGGGTGGCCCATTTGATTGGGGGAAAAGGGTAACGGGACCCAAAATGGGGTACAACAAAATTTTTTTTCGAATTTTTAAAAAAAAAGGCTGTGATTAAAAAATTTTGGGCCCCTAAAAATAGGTGGGGAAACACTTTAGCCCCGGGGCCAAAAATGGGCTCATTTTTCCCCTTGAGGGGGGCCCCTGAAAAAAAAAAAAAATGGGGGGATTATCTAATTTTTTATAAATTAGTTCTTTTTGTAAAAATGGGTTTTTGGGGAAAATTTTTTGGGGGTAAAAATACAATTAAATTAGGTAAAAAAAAATTGAAAACTTTAAAAAGTTTAGATAGATAGATGTGAAAGGCACTATATAATGATAGATAGAAAAGATAGATAGATAGATAGATAGATAGATAGATAGATAGATATGAAAGGCACTATATAATAGATAGATAGAAAAGATAGATAGATAATAGATAGATAGATGAATAAAAAGGCACTATATAATAGATAGATAGATAGATAGATAGATAGATAGATAGATAGATGGGGGAAAGGATGTAAAAAGGCATATATAATGAAAAATAGATAGATGGATAGATAGATAGATAGATAGATAGATAAAATGTAAAAGGCTTTATATAATGATAGATAGATGAAGAAGATAAAAGGCACTATAAATAGATAGATAGATAATGTGAAAGGCATTTTATATAATGATAGATGAAAAAGGGGTTTAAAAGGCACTATATAATAGATAGATAGATAGATGTGAAGGCACTATATAATAGATAGAAAAGATAGATGGTGAAAAAAAAGTGGGAACTTTAAATAAAGAAAGGGTTTGGGGCGGCCCAAAATTTTTTAAAAATTGGGTTTTTGGGAAAGGGTGTTAAAGGACTTTTAAATAGTAATTTTAAAAAAAAGGTAAAAAGAAATTTGTGTAAGCAAGGAAGGAGTTTTTTAAAAAAGTAAAAAGGAAGGAAATTTTGATGTGATTTTGGGGCGGAAAAGTGAATAATTGGGGCCCGGAAAGGAAGGGGAACCTTTAATTTTGGGGGAAGGAAGGTGGTGCTTTTCCCTTTTTGAAGTAAAGGGCCCCTTGGGATTTTAAATAGAAACCCGGGGAAAGGGTAAAAGCCCCCCCCTTGGGGGGCTTAAAAAAAGGGTTTGGGGAAGGCCCTTCAGGGGTTTCCCAAGCACACGTGTGCAAGACTCCCCCGGGGCCCGCCCGCAGGGGGGTGATTTTAAAACCAGAGGGCGTGGGCCCGGGGGGAAAAAGGGCTTTCCCTTGGGGGCAAGGAAGGGACCCTTTTTGGGGAAGGTGGGGTTTTTATATTTGGGGGGCCCTGCCTGAAGGTAAAGAAACCCCGGCGTACCCCCCCGGGAGATTTAAAGGAATAACCCCTTAAAAGCTGTTCCCACTGGGTAAACCAAGCCCCCCCAAAGGAAACCACTTGGTCCCTCCCCGGGTTTTGTGGGGGGGAGGGGGCCTCCTTTCCATTACAAAAGGGCCCCCGGGTAAACGGCTTAAGGTCCCTTGGGGGTTTTAAAAACCACCTCGGCCAGCTTTGGTTTCCAAGGGCCCCAAACCTTTCCGAGCGTCACTGGGGAAAAAAGGGAAAAGGGGGGGAATTAAGTTCCTAAGTCAAGCCCTTTTTTAAGTAACTAATGCCCCCCGGCATAAAAGACCATACCACGTATTAGGAGCTCTTTTCTTTGTCAGGGGTGGGAAGGGCCCTGGAGGCGAGGCACAAACCGGAAATCCCGAAAAACCCGAAAAAGGTTGGACTTGGGGTTGGTTTTGGGGGGCGGGGCCGAGCCATTATGGCTTCAACTTGGAACACTGTGGCCTCACGGTACCCGGCCCACGGGGTTCCCCAAATTTTGGCTTCCCTCGGCGGGGAAAAAATTTCTTGGGGTTGCCCGGGCCGCCTCCCCAATGTCCGTAATACTGCTGGGGCCCTGCTGTATGTGTTTTCCTTCAGGTCTGGAATAGATGCCCGTCATCCAGATAAGGAACACAGAGCGGTTATGGGGCGGGCTTTTCCACCAGGCGGCTGAAAAGTGCTTGGCCCGTTTTGGAATGGAAGGACGCTTTCCCTCCCCAGTTCCAGGAAGTGCAAACCCTTTTTTCCCCGGGGACTCCTTTAAAAAGGAAACCCTTTGGAACCCCTTTGCCCAATGTAAAGGTAGTCGGGAAATTTGGCTGGTCCCGTCTCCCCGGGGGCCCCCGCGGGCATGGGATAAGCATAAAACCCGGGAAATTTGGGTTTGGGCCCGGGGGGAAGTCATTGCAAAACCTCAACTCCCGTCAGGCTTAGCAATCAAGGCGATGGGGCTGGACCAGGGACTACTACTTTCCCGATCCCCCCTAGTGCCAGCAAGGCGATTTCCATTTCCCCTTCTACTTTCTTTGCCCCCGGGGAGTCTGTTAGGGTGGCTCCGGGGATCCCCCGGGTCAGCCCAAAATGCGTCCCCCAAAAACAGAGTTTAAAACCTGGCTGTTCACTTACCACCCCTGGGCCCCGGCCCCGGGATGCCCCCTTAAAAACCTCCTGTCTTTTGTCGGGGGAGATAGCGGGCCAAAAATTAAGGGAGGCACTTATTTCCCAAGAGGAAAGGGGGCTGGGGGAGGATGGGGACCCCTCCCTTCCACACACGGGTTTAAAAAGGGTTTACATTAATTATATTTAGCTCAGCTGGTGGGGTGGGCTGTTTCCCCCAAATTTTAAACCAACCCCCTTCCCTTTTAAGTGGGGGCTACCGTATGCGAGCAGTTTAGGGTTTTGGGAACCCAATACCAGGGCCCCAGCGCCCCCGGTTGGAACCCCGGGGGAAAATTGGTGCCGGGATCATACGGGAGGGCCTGTGCTGTTTGGGTTGCCTCCCTCGATATGACTTTTAAGTAAAAGGTCTTATTACATCAAATCTATGGCGGGGGGGGAAATACTCTAAAAATTTGGTGGGGGGCTGTCCCCCCCTTTCCCCAACCCTTTTTTTAAAATTCTAAAAACCCCGGGGGCTTTTTCCGTATAGTAATTAAAAGGGGAACCGGGGGGGAAGGGGGGATTTCCCGGTGGGAAAAAGGGGAAACCAAAGGGGAGGAGTTGGCCCCAAATTTCCCCTCCATCCTTGCTGACTCCTTCAGTAGCATTTGCTTGGGGTTTGGTTGAATCTCCCATTTGGCCCCGGTTTGAGGATGATCCCGAGGCTGTGTTTTATTTTCAGAACGGGGGTCCCCTTTGGGGTTTCCGGGTAAAAGGCGTTCCTTAGTGTCGGGACTTCTCTGGGAATCCCTGAAAAAGACCCCCTACTATTTCCCCGTGCAATTTTTTTAGTGGTACCCCGGCCCGCCAATGGGGCGGCTTGGGGAAATTTTGCAAATCCCGGGGCGGTATATATTTTATCCCGGGCTGGGGGGCTCCGGGGGCCCCTATTTAATCCACCCCAACCCCTGTTCCGGAGGCTCAATAAGGGGAAAGGGAATCAGGGGGCCCGGTCCCCCCCCGGGGAAAATTTTGCCGTTGACCCCCGGGCGGGAAATGCAAAAGGGGCCCGGAACCCCCTATTCCCCCCAAAAAGCGGGCTTAATGGCTCTTTTTTTTGGGCGAGATGGCCTAAAAAGAAGGTGAGGAATTGGGGTAACTTGAAACCTGCCGCCCCGGGAAAATCCGGGACCCCAAAAAACTTCAGGACCTTCCCCTCATGTTCAGCCCCATACAAATAATTCATTATCCCCTGGCAAAGTGAGGTCCCTGTGGCAGGGGGAAATCGATTTTTTGGCCCCTTAGCGAGAAACTGCATTCTTTTATGTCCCTTTAAAAGTGTCATTCCTTTCTCTCTTGAAAAGAAGCCGGGGTCCCCTAAACTGAAAATTGCCTTTTAAGGGGTCAAATTTGGCCCTCAAGGAAGGGAGAAATCCTTGCTGCGGGGCCTAGTGGGGTTTGGGGTGGGAGCCAGGGCGGTCGGGGGGAAAAACGTCCTCTCTTGGAACCGCCCCCACTCCCCTTGGCTGATTCGGTGTGGAACGGGAATTCTTTATCATCTATAGGGCCAAAAAGCTTTTGGGGGTCTTTTTAAACTTTGGTTTGTCAGACCAATCCCCCCCGGGGTTCCGGGGAAACGGGGGGATCGGGTTTTACACCCTTTTGATAAGCCGCCCCAAGGGGTTCCTCGAACCTAGTAACACCGGGGTATTTTCGGCCCGGGTATCTCCCTGTATACATTTTAGGTGGGCTTTTCTTAATCCATTGTTAAGGAGGCAAAGCGGGGCAACGACGGGGCCCGTTACTGCGGGGAAACCAAACGCTGTTACCCTATGTCCATTTAATAAACCTCTCCGGGATGTTTTTTCCCGGGGGTTTTCTAAGGGCACACAAAAAAACCCCCATTTTGGCCCCAGGGCCCCCCTTGTTCCCCCCAGGGGCAAAACCAAACGGCCCGGCGGTTTCCGGGAAAAGGCTCTGGATTGCGTGGGGGGGGACTGCTTCAGTGGGACCTGCTTTTTGGGTAGTCCCAAGCAGCTGTTCTGCCTCCCAGGTTTTTTACAGCCCGGGGCCCTTTGGGGTTTTTGGGGGGGTGGTAAAAGTCCGGTGGGTTAGAGGGGCGGGAAGGTCCTGGGGTGGGTTTTACCAGCAAAAAAAAAGGCCCCCTTGCTGTACCCCCTTTTTTGGGGCTTAAATTTAAATGGCGTAGCCACTGCCCCACCTGCTGCCAGAGAGCCGCGGGTTCGGCAACCCCTTTTTCTGGGGGTTAAATCCCAGTTTAAATTTCTTTTTCCTGCTGGCCCGGGGACCAACCCTTAACAGGGACCTTGGGTCCCATGGGCTTCGGCTTTCCTGCCCCGGAAAACCTGCATTCTGTGTGTGTTCCCCCGAGGCCAGGGGCCCTTTTGGGGCCCCTCACTTCTCCCCCGAGATGGGTTGTTTCGGGGTTTTGCCTGGGCGAGGCCCCACCCCCGTCCTTCCTGACCCCCGGGGCCCTCCCGAGAGCTTCGGCCCGGTACTCCCCCCACCTTTGGGTTTCCCTTTTTTTGGTTGGGGTCGGGGGTTTTTTAAAGGGCACCATCCTGCCGACCCCCGCCACTGTAATAAGTAGAGACTTGAGGCGTGAAAAAGGTTTGGGGGAAACCCGTTTAATTAGGTTTTTCCCGGGGCCCAAACGTGCCGGGGACATCATAGTCAAGTTTACACAACAGAGTCCAAAAAAGAAATGCCTGCCCAAACAAGGCGGGGAGCTTTTTAGCTCAGAGGGGGGGAAATGATGTGGAGTCCCCTGGGCGGAAATGGTGACATCACCCTTGGGGGGGGAACCCGGGAAATGACCTCATTCTTGGGGCGGGCCCCCTGGTGTGTCCTTCCCCGGAAATGGGGGTCCTGGGGGGGTTTCCCGGGTAAGACCCCGAGAACTCAGAAAGAACCCAGCCCAAAGGGAGATTATAAACAGTTTTTCTAAACCCCCCTTTAGCTGCTTCCCCTACCGCGTGTGGTGACAATGAAATAGTAGATGAAAAGATGTGAAGGCACTTTTATAATGAAAGATAGATAGATAGATAGATAGATAAGAAAAGAAATATGAAAAGGGACTATATAATAGATAGATGGGGTAGATGTGAAAAGGCCCCTATATAATGATAGATAGATAGATAGATAAGAAAAGATGATAGATAGAAAGATAGAAAAGATAGATATAGATAGATAGATAGATAGATAGTGTGGGTTTTGATAGATGGGTAGATGTGAAAAGGGACTATATAATTATTTGATAGATAGATAGATGTGAAGGCACTATATAATTTGATAATAATTTGATAGATAATGGGTAGATAATGAAGAGAAAAGGGGTAGATGAAAGTGAAGGCCACTATATAATAGATGGTGATTAATAGATAAAATAGATAAGAAAAGGAATAGATGTGAAAAAGGGACTATATTTTAAAAGATAGATAGATAAGGGTAGATAGATAATAGATAGTAGATAGATAGAAGGATAATAAAAGAAAGGATAATAATGGGAAGGATAAAAATGTAAAGGATAATAATGAAAAGAAATGAAAGATAGATAAAGATAGATAGATAAAATAGATAATAATAGATAGATAAAATAGATGAATGGGAAAAAGAATTTCTTTTTTTAATTTATTTTACAGCAGGGGGAAAAAAAGTATTGGGGGTTTTCAGCGTTTAAAATTTTTTATAGGGGGGTACTGACATGAAATTCTCACCCCAAATAATCCACACATACAGAGAAATCAAAACAAATAAATTTAAGTAAATGATGTAATTTTAAAAATTAAGAACCCGGGAATAAAAGTACTGAACACCTGAAAGAAAAAGGGCAAAAAGGCCTCAATCCAAGAAAGCAACTGACATCTGTCCCAAACCTGATTTGCCCCTTTGTAGGGGGCAAATGGGGTCTACCCCCAAAGGAAGTACTTCTGGGGCATACAGAAATCCCATCCCTTTTAAAGTGCATCCCGGGGAAAAAATTCAAGTGCATCTTTTTTCCCGAGCTCAATTTTGAACCATGGCAAAAGGGTTTTTGGAAACTTTGTAAAATTTTCTTCTCCATTTTTTAAATTTTTAAAAAAAATTTTAAATATTTAAAAAAATCAAGTAAAAATTTTTTCCCCTTTTTATAAGGGGGTTGTGTGGAGAATTCCCGAAGAAAAAAATTTAATTTAATCCCCTTTTGGAAAACTGTAACATAACAAAAGTGGAAAAAATGATGCTGGAATACTTTCCCGGGTGCTCTGTAAATAATTTGACCCCAACCATGTGGCCCCAACTTTTTTTTTCGTGTTTAAAAATTGTCTGTTAAGGGGGTTTGGGTGTTTTTAAGGGGTCCGGGGGGAAAAAACTGGGGCCCCTTTTAAACATTATGATTTTTTTTAAAGGGGGAAAAAAAATTCCCAAAAAATTTGGGTATTTATTAGATGGGGCAGGCCTACTCCCTTTAAACACTTCCCTGGGGAATTTTGTGGTGGTGTGGGGAAAATTTCTGCTTCTGTCTGTTCCCCCCGATTTCCCTCACCGTTTTTCCGATGCCCCCCCCAATTAATTTTGTTTCCTTCTCCCCCGGATGGGGGGCCCTTCCCCAAAACCAAAAAATCCTTCTCTTCCCCAAATTCCCCCCCTTGGGGGC
>NW_024379820.1:0-3402 GCF_016835505.1 Polypterus senegalus
AACCTTAACTCTAACCCAATGAAAAACAACTAGCTCCTCCAAGCCATCCACTAAAATGTTCAACATCAAACATGACTTGAATTGCACCTGCCAGTCAAGTCAAGTCAAGTTGGTGAGCATGCACTAATACAGGGCATTACCATGCCCACCACACAACAAAACTGCTCGGGTTCCCGGTTGACAACCCCCCGAAGCAGACACGTGGTCCAGTCCCACCCTCCGGAAATGACTATCTGCCGCAGCAAGGTCTTATGTGGGCAACCCCTTGGCCTGGTCCAGCCACTCGGGTCCCCAACAATGAGGATCCTGTGAGCTGGATTGTTCTCGGGGAACCGGCACCTGCTTCATTATTAATAGTTAACGTTGGATTACTAAACTGCTTAGTTTGTCTGTTAACCTTAAATTTTTAAGTGCTTAGTACTTTTTAATAAAAAAATGACCAAACTTAGCTTTGTAATTTCTATATTGACTTCAAAACTGGGAAATAACAGTTCACTTGATTAGGGTAGGAGTCCAATTATAAAAAGAATTTGGATGAATAAATACCTGTGGCCATATTGGATCCTTAAGGCTAAGTTTAGGAACCACAACACTAGAGAATGGAAGCCCAGATATGTCACTAAAGAAGGCCAAAAGGCAAGGTCTGGCAAGGTCTTCATTGCAATATGTGAAGAGTCACTGTGACCAGTAAAGGGAGGCCCAATTTAAAGGCTCTGCTCGAACTCCTTAGTAAAGTGCCCTGGTGCTTGGAGCAAAGAAACACAAGTGTCAGAGCCTCACACTTTATTATGTGCCCTTCTGCTCTTTATCCTTCTTATTTTGTTATTGATGTCTCCTTGTGAAGGTCTGAACTCCTTTAAGAATGAACTCATCATACAGCACCTACAGTGAGGTATGCAAGGCTGAGGTGAAAATGTTATTCATTGATGACTTCATTTAAACAAGGACATCGAAACTATATAAATACTCAAAATGATGGAGCTGATAAGAAGCATAGAAGGTGACAGATGGAGAGCTTGTGTCATAAGGTAACCATGTTGTCAAAAATAATCAATATATACGAGAATTGGTATGACTGAGGTTAGAATTAGAGAGGTCACTAAAGAAGGTAATCTGCAAAGTGATGAATGAAAGCACATCACAGATAATTCCTTTCTGTAACCTTAGGTCCCCTTCCTCCATTCATCTGGCCATCCCTCTCGCCCGTCTAACCACCATGGGGAGCAGAGCATTCAGCCGTTCTGGAACTCACTACCATCTGAGCTTAGAAATATCGAATCATTTTCAACTGTAAACTTAAAACCTATCTGTTTAAAATGGCTTTTTCTCAATGATTACAGTGGCTTTGTTTGGTTTTAGTTTTTATATATTCTCCATTCATCCATTATTCAACCCTCTATATCCTAACTACAGGGTCATGGGGGTCTGCTGGAGCCAATCCCAGCCAACACAGGGCGCAAAGCAGGAAACAAGCCCCGGGCAGGGTGCCAGCCCACCACAGGGCGCACACTCACACACACACTTTACATTAGCAGTAAATCTCAAAGTGCAACATAAAAAGATTAAACAAAGGCAAGGCAAGATAAAAACAGAGATAAAACAACAATAACTATAGCATTCTTGTTAATAAGCTTTCCTAATTAGAAATGTCTTTAGCTGTTTTTTAAAACAGCCCACAATCTGCTGTGCTCTCAGGCTCTCTGGTAGGGCATTCCAGAGCCGTGGAGCAGCAGCTGCAAAGGCTCGGTCACCCATTGTATGAAGTTTGGTCAGAGGGGGGCGAAGGCGGTGGGTGTTTGTAAAACGGAGGTTTCTTGTAGTGGATTGTAATATAAGGAGTTCTTTAAGATATTGTGGGGCATTTCCATGAATACAATGTGTTTTTTTTAATTTATTGTTTGTTCGGTGTTCTTGAGTTCTTAGAAAGGTGCCTTGTATAAATAAAATGTATTATTATTATGATTATTATTATTATTATTATTATTATCTATACTAATAAAAGGCAAAGCCCTCACTGACTGACTGACTGACTGACTCACTCACCACTAATTCTCCAACTTCCCGTGTAGGTAGAAGGCTGACATTTGGCAGGCTCATTCCTTACAGCTTACTTCCAAAAATGGGCAGGTTTCATTTCGAAATTCTACGTGTAATGGTCATAACTGAATCCTACTTATGTACATATATACGGCCATAGCGTGCAGCTCGGTCGCCGTGTGAGGCGGAGTTGCGTCCCCATCACCACGCCTCCCACGTAGTTGGCTGTCTGCCCATATAAGGCCATCCGTCGTTCCAGTCTCTTCATTCCCTTCTTTCGCTGCCTGCCAACGCCTCTCACGTAATTGACTGCCTGCCCATATAAGGCCGTCCTTCGCTGCGTTCTCTTCATTCCCTTCCTTGGTTTGCCACCTAATTGAGGCAACTATTTTTACTGGCGGTGGCTCACGGGAGAAAGATTTTATTCCTCGCATCCCCTTTATACCCTCTGATCTCCCATTTCAATTCAAACGCCTCCAATTTCCAGTAAGGCTCTGCTTCGCAATGACAATTAATAAGTCTCAGGGACAGACCCTATAATAGGTTGGCATTGATTTGAGGCAAGATTGCTTTTCACATGGCCAACCATACGTTGCATGCTCAAGAGTGAGCTCAGCGCTTAGCTTGGTCATATTACAACCGGAGTGCCAAACTGATAATGTGGTATACAAAGAGATCCTTAACAAATAATTATTTGTATATTTTGCCTCACTTTTCTTAATAAAAATTTTAAGGCAGTACTTCGCCGCTGCGAAGCGCGGGTATTTTGCTAGTTATTATTATAAAGGAGGCCACTCTGTCTATGAAGAAGGACCAGCCATCATATGGAACACCGGTACAGCTCTGACTGGCCTTTTTGAAAGACACATACGAGTGATGTGCTGGGCTCTGTGACCCGACTGAGAAGTGCTTGTGGATTTAGACATGACATCAATTGACTGTTTGAAATCTTTACTGGCTTCTTTAGGAGGAGTATTAAAGGTTTATCATGTCGTGTTGTTTCCATGATTGTTTTTGTCATTTAGCAGCTCCCAACTGATTAAGTGGTCTGATAATTAGCCATACTTAACCATCATTATTCATTTATTGTCTTATTGTCATAGTATTCATGTCTGTGTCCACCATGAACTTGCCCTTTGTCCATTTTCTTGCTATGCTGGTCTTCTCGTCACATTACAGCTAGTAATAGTGCTAAACCTCTCAGCAGATCAATTTCATAATTAATTAAATCTTTACTTTCTTCAAGCAGATCATGCAAAGTGCCATCTAAGTCAGCACAGGCATCCAGGTCACATCCTGATCCTGTGTCAGGTGACCTAATAACTGACCACTGTGCTGATATTTAAGAATAATTAAACAGACTCT